>NC_135305.1:115274425-115495849 GCF_048772815.1 Callospermophilus lateralis | reverse complement strand
GGTGGATGGGAGGGTGGATGGGAGGGTGGATGGGAGGGTGGATGGGAGGGTGGGTGGATGGGTGGGTGGGTGGATGGGAGGGTGGGTGGATGGGTGGGTGGATGGGAGGGTGGATGGGAGGGTGGATGGGTGGGTGGATGGATGGGTGGGTGGGTGGATGGGAGGGTGGGTGGATGGGTGGGTGGGAGGGTGGATGGGAGGGTGGATGGGTGGGTGGGTGGATGGGTGGGTGGATGGGAGGGTGGATGGGTGGGTGGGTGGATGGGTGGGTGGATGGGAGGGTGGATGGGAGGGTGGATGGGAGGGTGGGTGGGTGGGTGGGTGGATGGGAGGGTGGATGGGTGGGTGGGTGGATGGGTGGGTGGATGGGAGGGTGGATGGGAGGGTGGATGGGTGGGTGGATGGATGGGTGGGTGGGTGGATGGGAGGGTGGGTGGATGGGTGGGTGGGAGGGTGGATGGGAGGGTGGATGGGTGGGTGGGTGGATGGGTGGGTGGATGGGAGGGTGGATGGGTGGGTGGGTGGATGGGTGGGTGGATGGGAGGGTGGATGGGAGGGTGGATGGGAGGGTGGGTGGATGGGAGGGTGGATGGGAGGGTGGATGGGTGGGTGGGTGGATGGGTGGGTGGATGGGAGGGTGGATGGGAGGGTGGATGGGTGGGTGGATGGATGGGTGGGTGGGTGGATGGGAGGGTGGGTGGATGGGTGGGTGGGAGGGTGGATGGGAGGGTGGATGGGTGGGTGGGTGGATGGGTGGGTGGATGGGTGGGTGGATGGGAGGGTGGATGGGAGGGTGGGTGGATGGGAGGGTGGATGGGAGGGTGGATGGGAGGGTGGATGGGAGGGTGGATGGGAGGGTGGGTGGATGGGTGGGTGGGTGGATGGGAGGGTGGGTGGATGGGTGGGTGGATGGGAGGGTGGATGGGAGGGTGGATGGGTGGGTGGATGGATGGGTGGGTGGGTGGATGGGAGGGTGGGTGGATGGGTGGGTGGGAGGGTGGATGGGAGGGTGGATGGGTGGGTGGGTGGATGGGTGGGTGGATGGGAGGGTGGATGGGTGGGTGGGTGGATGGGTGGGTGGATGGGAGGGTGGATGGGAGGGTGGATGGGAGGGTGGGTGGGTGGGTGGGTGGATGGGAGGGTGGATGGGTGGGTGGGTGGATGGGTGGGTGGATGGGAGGGTGGATGGGAGGGTGGATGGGTGGGTGGATGGATGGGTGGGTGGGTGGATGGGAGGGTGGGTGGATGGGTGGGTGGGAGGGTGGATGGGAGGGTGGATGGGTGGGTGGATGGGAGGGTGGATGGGAGGGTGGATGGGAGGGTGGATGGATGGGTGGGTGGGTGGATGGGAGGGTGGGTGGATGGGAGGGTGGATGGGTGGGTGGATGGGAGGGTGGGTGGATGGGAGGGTGGATGGGAGGGTGGATGGGTGGGTGGATGGATGGGTGGGTGGATGGGTGGGTGGATGGGAGGGTGGATGGGTGGGTGGGTGGATGGGTGGGTGGGTGGGTGGGTGGGAGGGTGGATGGGTGGGTGGGTGGATGGATGGGAGGGTGGATGGGTGGGTGGATGGGAGGGTGGGTGGGAGGGTGGGTGGGAGGGTGGGTGGGTGGGTGGGTGGGTGGATGGGAGGGTGGATGGGAGGGTGGATGGATGGGAGGGTGGGTGGGTGGATGGATGGGTGGATGGGTGGGTGGGTGGGTGGATGGATGGGTGGGTGGGTGGGTGGATTAACTCAGTGCAGATGTTACCCTGGTGCTGACTGACTGACTCCATGGAATAGAAATACTGAGGTAGGAGCAGGAAGCCACCTGGATCCACAGAAAGAGAAGAGAGCCCCCTGAAGTTCTCAGTGTATCTTCAACCCTGAACCAAACTACAATCTAAGGAGGATTTAGGGAAATCAAAGACTGTGGGCTCCCTAGAAGGGTGGGTGGGTGGGTGGATGGGTAGAGTGCAGCCTTGGTTTCACTCCAGGAAGTCAGAGGCCTGATGGCGGAGGAGGGGACAAGCGGTGGTGGTATCTGGGGCCTCTTGGCGAGTGGACCCAATGTGCCAGGTCCTGAGCGCCCTCGGATCCTGGTGACCTTGGAGTCAGGCACCCTTCTCATTCATGGTGGTGGTGGTCCTGCTCCTTGGCCCCAGGCTGCCCCTGAGCCGTGGCCTGCTCCCTTCTCTGGTCACACATCTGCAGTGTGTCATTCCAGCAGGTCTCTGGCGGTGGCCCCTCTGGACACACACCTGGCTGGCGAATCTCTGGACACTGGAATGACCCCGGGCAGCCCGGTTGGCCCCCTAGTGATGGCCTGAACCTGGTGGATCTGGAGGCTCTTCTTTGCCACCCAGTTTCCATGGTGCAGCCCGTGGGCCCCCGAGACCACCCGACAGGGAGGGAGGGGAGTGTCACCTGGGAAGGGAGGCGCCAAGGCAGCAGGAGCCACACGGAGACCCTCAGCTCATCTGGGGAGGCCGGCCAAGATCAGCCGGGAGCTAGCCGAGCCCTGGACAAGGCAGCAGCCCCCACCGGGTCCCATAGAGGCACCGTGCACGGGCCACACCGTCTGACTGCAGCCTGCCGTGGGGTCCTGTGACCCTTCCCCGGCATCATTACGTCAGTGGAAAACTGAGAAGCTACGATGGCAGGAGACCCATTTGTTTAAGTCTCGGCCAGTGGCAGGGACTTGGGCAGTGACTCAGGGCAGGGCTGGGCAGACTCTCGGGGACCTGCTGGTCATTGGAAGGCTTGCCCCGCGGCTGGGAAGAGACAGAGCACAGAGGAGGAGTCTGAAGGAGAAAGGCGTCAGAAGCTCTTGAAGGGACACAAAGGGACAAATGACCTCAGGCCTGTGACCGCTGGATTTGTTCTAAACTCCCTGCCATCCAGCATGCCCTGCACAGTTAGGGATTTCTGATGAGAGAGAACAGGGGGCGGCAACCACAAAGGCAGGTGTTGACCTTGAAGTGAGCCCCAGGGGCGTTCCCTTGTTGGTGACTGGCGGGAAGGACAAGGACGGAGAGAGAGGGCGGATTCCTCCCCCGCAGGTCTGCAGGAGGCCCCGCCATGGTATGGGGAAAGACGGACTCTGATACCAGAGAGGCTCGCTGTGAATCCCAGGTCCGCTTCTGATTTTCAGGGTGGCCTCAGCTGTCTCAGCGGGGGGAGATCGGGGAGGTCGGCTTGGGGGGATTTCACGTTCCCACTGGTCAGCCCCCATGGCCCCTGTGGAGCGCGTAACTGGGATCATCACAGCAGCCTGCGAGGGACAAGCTGGTGTCGTCACTCTCATGGTTCAGAGAAGAATTTGAGCTTTGGAGAACCAGCAGGGGCACCAGGTCCGACTGATCCCAAGGGAGACCTTGTGTCACTACTTAGACCAACACGGCCTAGACTGAGTGAGGGACGCATCTGCTGTTGGGATGAGAGGGGAGACACCTGCCAAGCCACCTCACGCAGCTCTAGTAACTCGGGCGGAGGCTCACATGTGTCTCAGTTCTATTCCTCGGTGTCTTCTCTCCAAGCCCTTGGCCTTCACGTCACTTCCAGGAGCAGTCAGGATAGGCTGAGCTTGCTGCAGGAACAAAACGGCCCTCGGCTTTCAGTGAAGGGAGACAATAATTACCTCTTGCTTAGTCTGCGTGTTCCCTGTGGGGACTTGAGGTTCTGCAAGGCATTGTTCACACTCAGAAGCAGAATCAGAGATGGCATTTGCAGGGCTCAGTGCAAAATAAAAACCCTTGTTTAAAAATCACTCAGCATCTTTTTGAGAGGTGAGAGGTAAGTACCAGGGATTGAACTCAGGGGCACTCCACCACGGAGCCCCAGCCCCAGCCCTATTTTGTACTTTTTTTAGAGACAGGGTCTCACTGAGTTGCTCAGGGCCTCGCTGTTGCTGAGGCTGGCTTTGAACTGGCGATCCTCCTGCCTCAGCCTCCTGAGTCACTGGGATGACAGGCGTGGGCCACCGCGTCCAGCCCACACACACATTCTTGTCTGTCTCTCATCTATCTGTCTGTCTGCCCACCCTCTATCTCCATCCATCCATCCCTCTTCAGGCTCCCCTTCAGATCCTGGGTTTCTGCAACTGCAGAGTCAATAAAAATGTCCAGGAAAGGAGAGCCACGCACGCAGACACGGCCTCTCCTGTTCCTGCGGCTACTCCCTATCAGTGTGGTCTCGGGAGGGTCTCCATGGGGCGTCCATGCGCCAGTCCCTGCAGGTGATCTGGGGTGGCTCACCTTGGCTGGCAGGACGCGCCCAGTCATGTGGAATGCTCTGTCCAGGGTCGCACGTCCTGGATCTGGCTATCTGGGGGGACAGGCCCGTGGCAGCCCAGGAAGCAGCGTCTGCGGTGGAGACTCCGGCTGCCCGCGTGGACCAAGGACCTTGGCCCTCCTCCTCGCTCCCTGGCCTTCGCCCCTAGCTTACCTTCAGCCCTTGCGCTGGGTGGAGGTGGCCGTCACCCAGGGGTCCAGGGTTTCAGGGGCCCGTCTTGCCGGAAGGTCGGGGGATCGCTTGGTTTCCCCAGACTCGTCTATAGATATAGATAGTTATGTCCTGAGTCAGTGTGGGATTGCTTAACCTGATATGAGAGAGAGAGAGAGAGAGAGAGACAGAGAGAGAGAGAGCAGAGAGAGAGAGAGACAGAGAGAGAGAGAGCAGAGAGAGAGAGAGACAGAGAGAGAGAGAGCAGAGAGAGAGAAGAGACAGAGAGAGAGAGAGCAGAGAGACACAGAGAGAGACAGAGAGAGAGAGAGCAGAGAGAGAGAGACAGAGAGAGAGAGAGCAGAGAGACACAGAGAGAGACAGAGAGAGAGAGCAGAGAGAGAGAGAGAGACAGAGAGAGAGAGAGAGAGAGAGCAGAGAGAGAGAGAGAGACAGAGAGAGAGAACACAGAGAGAGAGAGACAGAGAGAGAGAGAGACAGAGAGAGAGAGAGAGAGAGCAGAGAGACACAGAGAGAGACAGAGAGAGAGAGAGAGCAGAGAGAGAGAGAGACAGAGAGAGAGAGAGACAGAGAGAGAGAGAGCAGAGAGAGAGAGAGAGAGAACAGAGAGAGAGAGAGCAGAGAGACACAGAGAGAGACAGAGAGAGAGAGAGCAGAGAGAGAGAGAGACAGAGAGAGAGAGCAGAGAGACACAGAGAGAGACAGAGAGAGAGAGCAGAGAGAGAGAGAGAGAGAGAGAGCAGAGAGACACAGAGAGAGACAGAGAGAGAGAGCAGAGAGAGAGAGAGACAGAGAGAGAGAGAGCAGAGAGACACAGAGAGAGACAGAGAGAGAGAGCAGAGAGAGAGAGAGAGACAGAGAGAGAGAGAGAGCAGAGAGAGAGAGAGAGACAGAGAGAGAGACACAGAGAGAGAGAGACAGAGAGAGAGAGAGACAGAGAGAGAGAGAGCAGAGAGACACAGAGAGAGACAGAGAGAGAGAGCAGAGAGAGAGAGAGAGACAGAGAGAGAGAGAGCAGAGAGACACAGAGAGAGACAGAGAGAGAGAGAGCAGAGAGAGAGAGAGACAGAGAGAGAGAGAGCAGAGAGACACAGAGAGAGACAGAGAGAGAGAGAGCAGAGAGAGAGAGAGACAGAGAGAGAGAGAGCAGAGAGACACAGAGAGAGACAGAGAGAGAGAGAGCAGAGAGAGAGAGAGACAGAGAGAGAGAGAGCAGAGAGACACAGAGAGAGACAGAGAGAGAGAGCAGAGAGAGAGAGAGAGACAGAGAGAGAGAGAGAGCAGAGAGAGAGAGAGACAGAGAGAGAGAACACAGAGAGAGAGAGACAGAGAGAGAGAGACACAGAGAGAGACAGAGAGAGAGAGACAGAGAGAGAGAGACAGAGACAGAGAGACACAGAGAGAGAGAGAAGAAAGAGAGAGAGAGAGCAGAGAGAGAGAGAGACAGAGAGAGAGACACAGAGAGAGAGACAGAGAGAGACAGAGAGAGACAAATAGAGATAGAGAGACAGAGACAGAGAGAGATAGAAGACAGAGAGACACACAGAGAGAGATAGAGATACAGAGAGAGAGACAGAGACAAAGAGAGAGACAGAGACAGAGAGAGAGATAGAGACAGAGAGAGACAGAGACAGAGAGAGACAGAGACAGAGACAGAGAGAGACAGAGAGAAAGATAGAGACAGAGAGAGACAGACAGAGAGATACAGAGACAGAGAGAGACAGAGAGACAGAGAGAGAACCAGAGAGACAGAGGGTGGGGGGACCCCAGCAGGCCTCCAGCCCCGTCTGGGAGCCTCTGTTTACCCTCAGGGGAGTGAAGGCTCAGCCCAGCGCTCCTCCTGCTGCAGGCTCGTCCCAGAGTCTAACACTCTCTGCTGAGGGCTGAGCCCTGCTGTGAGTGAGCTCTCTCCATCACGGGAACCACCGCGTGTTGCGTGTTAAACGTCAGCCTCTGGTTCTGACAGCTCGCGGCTCACGCAGTGGAGTTTCACAAACAGCCCAGCGGCCCCAGCAGGAGCCGGCCTGGCAGAGCCCAGCGCTGGCCACTTGGTGGGTCCCGCAGGATAACCGAGAGGGGTCCCAGTCCTCTCAGGACCACCGGGCTGCCAGGGCCAGGGGGGTGGACAGCAGGAGGGACCTCACCTGCAGGGCAAGGTGCAGGTGCTCAAGGGTAAAAAATGCCATGGGATTTGCATGTGACCCCTGCACGCGGTCCCACATACCGTAAGTCCCCCCTAGATGACTGATAACACCTAACGTGGTGGAAACGCGGCACAACTTGTGTTGGGAGGGAGCGCACACGGAAGGCACTACCCGTGTTCAGGTCCAGGCAAATTTTTTTCCTGTGTGCTTTTGATTTGCAGCTGTTTGAAGCCACAGATGCAGAACCAGGGGATGCAGAGGGCAGATGTGAGTGTGTGTGTGTGTGTGTGTGTGTGTGTGTGTGACATATAGTGCAAAGGCCTTACCTGGGTGTTGGAGATTCACCTGCACCAGGGACCACGGGGCTTTGACATCTGCAAGCGTGAATTGCACATTTTCCATGACACCTGGGGTTCCAGCGTGAAAACTGTGAGGTGGGTCACTGAGTCAGTCAACAAACAGGCTGAACCAGGATCCCTAACCTTGCCCCTGGATCCTGGGGAGGAAGTGAGCCTGTGTGGTGGCCACAAAGGGACAGGAAGGCCTGAGCTCAAGTCCCTCCCCTCAGGGACCTGTGGCTGTGGAGTGAGTTGTGCTAATGTCCAGCCTGTGTCCTCACCTCCAGACTTAGAAGAGCAAGGGAGGGCCACCCCCACCCAGATCTAGCAGGTCGGCTCCCTTTCGGATCTCAGAGAGGCCTTACCGCCAGGGTCACCCACTGATGTCCTGCCGCAGAGCTCCCTGGTCCCCTTTCTACAGGATCCACGAAGTCTCCAGGGGCCTCCCCCAGGGAGGCCAGGATGGCTGCCAACTGCGGCAGGGAAATGCCGGGAGTTTCCACACATTCGGGCCTAACAGATGAGATGGGGTTGAAACCACCTTCAACAACTCCCTGGGGATCCCAGCAAGTCCTGGACACGGGGGCCTGGCGGACGCCCAGTGACGACTCAGCCTCATTAGCTGGCTGTCGTCACCAGCAGCGGTTCAAATTGGGAAATGCTCAGCACCTTAGAGTAGATGCAGAGCTCCAAACCAAACAACGACAACAACGATACCAACAACAACAGCAACAAACCCCCAAACCAACAGCAACCCCAAAACAGACAGAAAACAGAACAAAACAAAAAACTCCGAAACAACAACGACACAAAAACCACCCCAACGAGACACCCTGAGCTTTCTGCTGTGGCCTCTGAGGGTCACTCCTTCCAGTGTCCAGTCTGCGTGTCCTCCAGGGCGTCTTGGTAACCGAGAGGTCAGGCAGAGCTGGTTTCTGCGGAGCGGCCTCCCGTGGGCCCGGGGCTCTGGGACCTCCGAGGAGCACCTTCCTGAGTCTCGGGGTCCCAGCAGGGACCCCCCCTTTCTGCACTCGTTTTCCGGGATCTCTTTGGTAAAGTGGATATTAACAACAAATGGGCCTCATTAGAAGTAAAACGTTTCCTACCAGTTGGAAATAAAATCAAATGTAATTACTAACGATATTTAAACGCTATAGATATTTTATTTTTTAAAAATCCCCTAATGTCAAGTGAAGTATGGCTCTGATCTAGCTGCGGCTGCGTTTCGCCGGGGGAGGCGGCTCTGCTCTTGGCGAGGTCCTCCTGCAGCCTAAGAGGGGACCTGGGGGCGTCCCGACCCACCCTGGGCCTGGGGAACCGGCCCGAAGGCGGCTGAGGAAGGCCAGGTCCTGGCCACACCACGGGGACAGGCCCTGCCCTGCTCTGGGCCTCGGCTTCCTCCTCCGTGAGTGAGCACACTGACTCTTTCCTGGGGGAGGTCACTGAACTAAGGGACAGGGATGTCCGGGGACCACAGGCACCACTTCTCCTCAGAGAGCAAGTGCCGCCAAGTTCGCATGGTGTCCCTCTCCCCGTGAGCTCTACCATAGGGGACCTTTTCTCTTTGGTGACTTGGCATTTAACCCATGGCTGGTACACAGTAGGAGCTTCACAATTGATCGAATCCCTCTATGAATAAATGGCTGGCCCGTGCCCAGGATACGAAGGTTGGGGGAGGTGATAGGGATAACGTCGCTAAATCTCTACTGAAAGCTTGAGCCCGCGGTTTGCAGCGATTGATTCCTCCTTGGTTGCCTCCAGGGACAGCAAACTCACTACCACGTTCCCACAGCAAGTTTCAGCTGTGCAGAACTCTGGCTGCTGAAAGCAGTGTCCTCGAGGGCCACATGGAATAGGACAGGCCCCAGGGAAGTGACTCACAGACTTGTCAACTGGGGGATCAGGGTGCTCTGATGGTGGTCACAGTGTGAGCCTGGGAGTTGGTTGCCACAGTTCACACCCAGGCCCTGCCACTTCCCACCTGAGTGAATCTGGACAATTTATCATGTGACCTTAGGCAAGGCTCCTGGCCCCTCTGACCTTCAGTCAAGGAGCCGCCACCTCTGCTCACTGTCCTGCAAAGTCCAAAAGGAGGAAGGTACATCCAAAGCCAGTTTGTCTGAATCCACTGAAAAATAATCAGGTTCCATTTTGTTAAACGACGCTGCTTTGCTTTGTTAGCAAAAAGGGCTACTTGTCTGGACTGGTGCAGTAGCCACTTCCACTTTGCCCCACGGGCCTGTTCTCCACTCAGCCGACCACCAGCCCCTGTGCCACGTGGCCTTGCACCAACCCTGGGCGGTGAACGGCTGAGGCATTTCTGAGCCCTCTGTGCTCGGGGGACCTCTTTGTCTCACCTCCTGGCACCCGGGCCTTCTCTCCTGGCCGCCCTCTCCAGGTAACTGCCAGGGTCCCCTCTAACCCACACGTCTGCTCCTGCGTCCAGCCTGGGCCCAAATGTCACACTTCACTCAGGCTGACCTCCTGCCTCGCACCCTGCTTGATTTTTTTTTTTCCTCAAAACTCCCAGTCCTGACATTATATTAGCCTTTTATGGTTTCTTGCTCACCATCTTTCCTGATTGACTGTCACTGCACCGTCACCCCAAGGTCACTGAGAGAATGTGGCTTCACGATGGGAGCCATCGGCTCTAACTCTGGCACCTCACTGCTGTGTGTCCTTGGGCAAGTTATCTGGCCTCTCTGAGCAGACAGCACTTACCAGTTTTGATGCAGGCCAAACCCTGGAAGGAAGTCAGGGTGCCGCAGCCTGGCTGGCTGGGCAAAATAACCAGGGGAGGGGGGGGGGAGGTGACGAATAACTTGTGTACGTTGATACAGCAGGAATGGGAGCCGTTTATTGTAGGACAGGAGTGGTATTTATACATTTTACACAGCTTATCTAATTAGCATAAAATAGATACAGCAGTCAACCAATAAGGAATCTCCACACTTAATGGCTCGCTTTTGTTACTTCACAAACCACTCCCTCTGGCATTTTGCCAGGCGCCATCCTGACTTGTTTACAGACCTTAACATCAGGGCTCTGCAGGTGCCAGCCGCTCTTCTTTCCCCTTGATGGGTGGGTGTGGTGATGGTTCAGGAAACTCAGCCTTGACCCTGAGTCACTCACTCACCCCCAGGAAAGGCCTTCCTGCAGCCTAGTGGCCTTCCCAGCTCATAGTAAGTGCTCAATAAACATGAGTTGGATGAACACTGTTCAAAAGAAGAGCAGATCTCCCACACCCCCGCCCCCCACAGCCTCTCAACTCAACTTTGCTTGAGGGACATGTGGGCTTAAAAGGACCAAGAAGGAGCAGCTTTGACACAAAGTTACATGGAATTGATTGTCATGGTCACATCATCCTCATCCTCATTATGTTTTCAGAGAGAATTCCTTTTTCTCTTTCTGCTTGAAGTTGGCAAAACAGACAGGCTTTCTTTGCCCAATAATTGAAGTTCTCCATCATCGTTGTGAAGTGGTTAGTTAACACAGCTGCGTAACGAAGGTGAAAATGGAAGTGTCTTACCAGCTAGGGACAGCCCCAAGATATGCCTGGATGTGGGGGGCCCCAGGTCCTCTCTCTACGCACGCAAAGCGGGCCTCAGTGAGTCCATGTTGTAGTCGCACGTTTCGTACTGATTACTTCACTGTGGCTTTGCTGTCCACCCTGAGCTTTTCCTCACATAATGAAGAATGTCTCTCCTTGTCACGTTCAGTCACGATGTTCCCTGTGACTTTATCAGAGTCTCCTCCCGCCCCTCCGGTTAACCCCCCAGAGGTGACCATTCTGGCCCTGGTGCTAGCACGGCTGGGCCATTTAGACCCATTCAGACAGCACCGGGATTCCCTCCTGTGTGGGCCGCTGGGGTGACTGCTCGTCCTCCTCCCCGTGCACTGGACTTCGGTGGAGATGCATTTCCTGCCCCCCCCCGCCCCCCTGCTTCTCCTCCCCCAACTCCCCCCTTCACTCCGGGGCGGTCATCTATGGGGGTCACCCCCTGTGCCCAGCCCCTCCATCCAGAGCTTGGTCAGCCTGGGGTCCCCCAGGGCACAGACAGGGACAGGGTCTTCACCAGGTCGGTGTGACAATCAGGGCAGTGCAGGACGCAGAGCCGGGAGGCGTGGTGTCTGTCTGTCCTGGTGGCCTCCCTTCCTGCCTGCTCCCTGGTGTCTCCATCAGTGGGTCCACCACCCACCCGAGGGCAGCAGGCGGCTGGGACAGTGGCCCTGCTGTCACCCCTGCCCTCTGGCATGAGTCCCCGCGGCCCCCTCCATCAGGCTGCAGCTGGCGGTGGACGGGGAGCCGGGCGTTAGAGCCAGATGCCTGGGGCCTGCCCCCCGCCCCGACTCCCACCAGCTGGGACCTCGTGTTCCTGTCTGTTAAATGGGGAGGGCAGTCCACCGCCTTGTGGGGACCGAGAGGATGGGACAAGTGGCCACCCTGAGAGTATTTTGCAGGACAGGCTCAGATCCCAGAGACATGGATGTGGCCACCTGCGTCACCTCCTGCCCTTCTGTCGGATGCTCCCCAGCCCTGAAAATGACCTTTGGCTCTAGAACCTGCCACCTTTCCCTGCCCTGTGCCCTTGGCCTCTCCTTGCTCTTCCTCTTCCAGGGTCAAGTCCAAGCCTCACCTCCTCCAGGAAGCCTTCCTGGTGTTCTGCTCCAGAGTCTCAATCCCCACACTTCTGTCATGTGACCTCCTCTCCTGTCATGTGACCTCCTCTACTGCTTGACCATTCCGTCTCATGGAAGGCACAGCGATTCCTCAGGGCCCAGCATGATCCAGGTAGTATGTAGTATATGCTCAATAAACAGTGGCTGAGTACGTGTGTAAATAAGGGGAGGAGTGGAGAGTGGACTGGAGCCGTGGTACCCGGTCCACGGAACATCGTTTCATCCTGGGATTTTGCTGACCTCAGCCTTTCCTGTCCGGGCCTTATGAAGAGCAGAATTATTTTCATCAAGTCCAATATACTGTTTTTTTTTTATGCATGCACTTCTTGCATTTTTGCCCTTTTTATATCTTATTTAAGAAATCTGTACCAAACTCAAGGTCGGTAAGAAATTTCTCCAGTTTTTTCTTCTGGGAGATCTGTAGTCCTCGAGGTCAGGAACAGCCCTGTTCCATCCGTCTGCATCCACAGTCCCTAGCACAGGGAGTGCTCTGTGAGTCCAAAAGTGCTTGGTCCACCCTGCTTCCCAGCTGCTGACCCACGTGCATCGAGTGGGGGTACAGGTGGGTCTAAACAGAGTTAACACCAGAAACAAAACGGACCAGCCAGTGTGTCCTTCTGAAATCTTAGCAACGACCCCTCTTGAACACATCCCCCTTCATCAAAAATGACCGGAATCCTGTATTGCACAGAAAAAGAACCAACCGTAAAAACAAAGGCTGGCAAATTGGGCTCCACTTAAATTTTAAAGACATTCAGTCCTTGACAGAGAAGGAAGGCAAGCCAGAGAGTGAGGCACAACAGACGGAGATTGTGTCCAGAGCCGTACAAACCACCAGAGAGAAAACACACAGAAACCCTGGACTGGCCACATGGCCAAGGAGGACATGCAAGCAGCCAATCAAAACAGGAGAAGGTGCGGGTCTCCAGGCAGCGGCCATCCGAGAACACTGAGAGTCCTACACACCACCTGGCTGCTGAGACCGACAGCATCAAGTGCTGACAAAGACCTGGGGCCACCAGGACTGTGGGACTCACCTGTGCAGCCCCTTTGGAGACCTGCTTGCCACCATTCACTAAAGCTGAGGACACGCCCACCCGCCGATGGCCCCGAAGCTCTCCCGGGGGGTGCACCCACCAGCCCCATCTCCACAAGTTCACCACGGAGACAGTGTAACATCCACAGCGGCACCATGTGTCCATTCCCAAACCCCCAACCACCCAAACACCCACCGATGGCCACACGGATGCAGCAGAAAGGAACAAATCACTTTACCAGGAGACCAGTGTCACAAGATTAAGATGGAGCCAAAGAAGCCAGACATTAAAAGGAACTTCCCGTATAATCCATTTATACAACACATACTTTGCAAACATCACTCTGCCTTATTGGTTCAGGTCATTTTCCCAGCCACAGCCCAGGGCCCGGGTGCCCGCTGGGCGCGGGTCCTGTGCCTCTGGCCTTGCTCAGCGCCTCCGCCAGGGAGAGGGTACCTTTCCCGCCCTCCCCTGCCCGGTTCCCAGGCCCCGCAGCTATTGTACATATGCAAATCAGCCGTGTCAGCTGTGGAGGAAACTCGGCTATTTATAGCTGGAGCCTGGCGACACTTATCACAGCCGCTGCAGACCCGAGGAAGCCGAAGCACACACGCCCGGCGCACACGCGCGCACACGCACGCCCGCCACGCGCAGTGTCTGTGTGTATATATGGAGATATTTTTTCCCCAGGATATAAATTTCCCATCCCACTGCAGTCTGGGCCGTCGCATGCAACATTGATTGTCTGTTATATTACATTTATTAAGAAGCGATAACTTGTAATAATTGGATGTTAAATTAAAGAACTCTCTCCTAGTTATTGCCGTCTCAATTATAACTGTCGCCGGCTGGCAGTTATAATGATATATGAGGGCTGTATTTTACGCAGCCGACCATGACCTGGTGAGTAATACCCCCGCTCGGGGGGCACTCATGCACTCCTCTGATTCTCATGTCGTGCTTGGGTGCTGATTGGAATATTAAGTCCCTGCGCGTCGCCGGGCCGTCCCCGCGCACGCTCCGCCGCCCCCCGGCCCCGCCCCTCGCGCGCCCCTCGCTGGTTGGTGTCCAACTCGTTGGGCTTTGTTTTATGGTTATAGGATTCAGGTTTATTTGGTGAGTTATAAAGTCGTAAAACGTGGGCGCGAGCGTATTTGTGGTTTCCTTTAAGATGAAGCTTCTGCAATTAGCGCCCGAGGCCAAGTGTCGTGGACAGGGGCGGCGGGCGGGGCTGATGGCGCAGGACGGGGCGGGGGACGCGGCCGGGCTGCTGCAGCCTAGTCTGGCAGCAGACCAGGGTGGCTGTGGGGCTCCAGGCCGGAGGGGTGAAGGGGTCAGCCTCCAAGTGGCTTCCGTGGCTCAAGGCCCTGTGCAGGGGACAGGGGCTGACTGTGCAGCTGACCCCTGGCCTGGTGTCCCCAGATCTGGGACACTCGGCGGTTGCTCAGGTCAGATGGTAAGTTGGGGGAGTCCCCTGTACACCTGGTTCCCCTCAACAGACCTGCAGAGGTGACTGCCAGGTGCCCAGGGGGCCCTGGACACTCAAGGGGCCTATGAAGACGGGCGGCGGGGCCTCGGTGCCTCAGGACACGGGGCCACCAGGGGCGGTTGCAGTTATCCTCTGCGTTCGTGTCCTGGGGCTGCCGGAGCAAGTGCCACACGCTTGGTGGCCTAAGCAACGGACACACATTCTTTCACCACCTGAGGCCACAGGTCTGACCACGCCACCCAGAGTGGACTGGCCACGCCCCTCAGGACACTGAGGAGGACCCTCCCTTGCCTCCTCCAACTCTGGTGGCTCAAGTACTCCTTGGCTTGTGGCCACCCCGCTCCGGACGGCTGCCCCCACCTCTTTCCTCTGCGTTTGTGTCTCTGTGTCCAAATCTCCCTGTGCGGGGACGGTCAGGGACCTGACCCCTGGCCCCGCCCTTCTGTAGGATGACCCCCGCTTAACAAATCCCTTCTGCAAAAACCCCACCTCCGGATGAGGCCACCTTCCCAGGAGTCGGGGATCAATCTGCCTTTTGGAGGCGGAAGGATTCGACCCATGGCGGTTCCCGTTGAGCACTGGGCACCCGGAGCCGGGGACGGTCCACACTCACACCTGAGAAACGGGGGAGCTGGGCTTCCGCAGGACCGGCCCCCAGCGAGACGCTCTGCTGCTCCTTCTCTCTGGTCAGCCTGAGGCATCTGGGGCCAGGGCCAGGGCTCCCGGCTTAAGGGCGTCGGGGTCCCTCTAGAAGGAGCTTCTTGGCGTCTTCCCAAGGTCAAGGGCCTGTGAACTAATCTTTATTCGGGCTGCAGTCATTCACTCAGCAGATACCTACTGAGTGTCCCCTGCCCCCAAACAAACCAAGGATCCCTGGCTCAGGAAGGTAACCAGATAGTGCAGAGAGAGGGAGAGAGGGAGAGAGAGAGAGAGAGAGAGAGAGAGAGAGAGGGAGAGGGAGGGGGAGGGAGGGAGAGGGAGGGGGAGGGGGAGGGGGAGAGAGGGAGAAGCAAGAATCATGAAGCAACGCACAAACATAAAGCCGCACAGGACCAGGGAGGGTGGGGCTGTTGGCTGGGCGACAGGCGAGCCCTCACTGAGGTGACAGCTGAGGGACACCTGGAGGAGGTGATCAGCCATGGCAAAGGCCCCGATGCTGCCACGCCAGGAGGCTGAGGGGTGAGCTTGGAGGGAGCGGAGGAGTGGCAGGATGTCACGGCAATCAGCTCTTAGAAGAAGTCAGGGGAGTCTCTCCAAAGGTCACCGAGCCCGGGGGCTGCTGAAGTGGCTCCGGTGGCCACATGTGCCGGCTGCATGTGGCGTGGGATCTGAGCAGAAGGTGGGAGTCCAGGGTGACCGCCAGGTTCTTCCAGAACCAGGGGAAAATTGGCATTGTCCACCGTTGGCACCGGGACCATGGTGCAGGGGGACAGGTTAGGGGAACAGGCAGGGACCAGGGTTTCTGTTTCGATCATGTCAGGTTTGGGTGTCATTCACGTGTCAACGTGGAGATGAGGACAAGGCAGGTGACTGGTGAGGCTGTGGCTCAGGGGAGTCTCGGGGTGCAGATGAATACTGGCGGGCGTGTCCACACGTCCCTGAATGGGGAGAGGCCATCCAGGGTCCCAGGGAGGGTGCACAGAGGGGAAGAAACAGACCCATCACTGTCCCCCGCAGGCACGGCTGGTGGTGCAGGATGGGGCTCCTCGTGCACTGGGGACCTGCCGTGGCCCAGGGAAGGGGGTGGCGGAGGGTGGCCTCCTCTGGGTGTCTGTCCTTAAAGAATTAGGCTCTGACCCCATGCACACCTGCTCTGCCCGAACCTACTGCGGGAAATGGAACCTCCCATTTAGTGGTGTCGGGGGTCTGAACCATGGTCCCTCCCACGCTGTGATTAGCCAATCTTGCTTCTGGACTTTGTCCTGATAACCACTCCCCCCCAAGGGGTTCAGGACAGCCTTGAGGTCTCCCTGAGCTCACTTTATAGATGGGAACCCCGAGGCTCCGTGACCCACAGGGCTGGGAGGCAGTGATGCTGGGATCTGAACCTGGAGTGGACGTGACTTACTGGCCTCCCTATGCTGTTCCTTCAGCCAGCAACACTGTTCCCTCTCCTACCGCCTCCTTACTTACCCAATTTCAGCTCCATCCTTCCTTCCTGGGGGTCCTTCCCTGGCCCTGTCTCCGCCAGGCTCCTCTCTGGGGTCTGGAAGCTCAGCCTCCTTGAAATAATGGTGGTGACTGTGACAGTTTATCTCTGACTCTGTCTACACTCGAAGTGCAGGAAGTGGGGGCACGTCTGATTTCCCCAGGCTGCACCCCCCAGCTCAGCGCCTAGCGCAGGCGAGGTGCGCAGGATAGACACGTGTGCACACCCATCTGAGTGCCCTGTGACCCACAGCAAGCAGCTGTGAGCATGTGCTGCAGCAGAAACCTGTTCATCTCTAATCCTGACGAAGGCTTTCATGGGGTGCCCGCGACCTCTGTTTCCACAGCTCTTCAGAGCAAGCTGACATTAGGGCGGGGGCCAGTGCTCTCCTGTCCCTCAAGGGTGGGGCCAGGACTTCTAAAACCTAGCTCTATGTCTCCCTCCCTTCAGGTCTCTGTCCAGTTTCCGTCCTTTCCCAGGCCCCATGGCCACCACCCAGCACAGTGCCCATGACAATCTCCATCCTCCTACTGGGTTTCATTTTTCCTTGAGCATTTAGAGTCGTCAATGGGCCTGTGGCAGTGGAACCTGCACCGTCTCCCTCTCCTACAGGTGGATCACCAGCCCTACCTGGGGACTAATTTGTCCTTTTTTTTTTTTTTTTTTTTGGTACTGAGGATTGAACTCAGGGGCCCTCGACCACTGAGCCCTGTCCCCAGCCCTATTTTGTATTTTCTTTAGAGACAGGGCCTCACTGAGCTGCTTAGGGCCTCGCTGTTGCTGAGGCTGGATTTGAACTGAGATCCTCCTGCCTCAGCCTCCTGAGCTGCTGGGATGACAGGCGTGCACCACGGTACCTGGATAATTTGTCTTTCTTCTATATCCCCAGAATCCCAGTCTGCTGCTGGGCCTGGGACCCGTGTTCTGCAAACCCATGAAGGATAAGGAATGGGGAGGTTTGTGGGCACCGAGTACCGCCCCCCAGCAGCAAACTAAGCCCTTGATCCCCCTTCCCCTTGTAGGTCCTGACATCCACTCGGGGCTCCACATCCCAATTTGTAGATGGGTAAACTGAGGCTCAGAGGCAGTGGGAGCCTGACGTTTAACCAGGATTTAACTCAGACCAGGAAGCCCACCTTCCCCACACCCCCTGGCTTCTCCAGGCTCTGTCCAGCTAGCCCACCGGGGCCTGTCCTGAGTGGCCAACACACAGTTGCGCCGTCAACAGCCCAAATGTCCACCAGACAGCATCCTCCCAGGCCACCTGGGTCCTGGTATTTTCTCAAGAGCATTCAGAAGACATTGGATGTCTCCTAAGGACACTTCTTAGAAATATCTGTTTTCTTTCTCCTCTTCTGTAAACAGAGATCCATTCTCTCCCACTCTCCTGCATTTTTTTAAAAGAATTAATTGCCCTTTTTATGGCTTTGGTGTGTTGGAGCTGGCGAGCGCCCGGCACCCTTAATCACAACAACAACATTCTCCATGAACGGGGAAAATCCGGGCAGTCATTAAGCACCAGCGAACGCCGAGCGGATTAATGGGTAAACAGTAAGTTGGAGGAGAAGAAAATGTTTTTCTCTTGCAAAGCACAGACGAAAAGTGGATCCAAACCCAGGCACTGCCATAAATCTGTTAATTTTGGCAAATTACGGGGAGCTAGCAGGGGCGGCTGGGAGAGCAAGGCCGAGGCTGCCCGGGGCTGCCCCCCATTCGGAAGGGGAAGCCTCTGCCGGCGAGGGACCTGCTGCCCGCGCCCAGGGCCTGGCTGTCCTTCTGGGCGTCTGGGTCCTGAGCCGGGCTCTGGCCGGCGCTGCAGGTGCCCCAGCCACGGCTGGACTCCATGAGCCTTGGGCTGCAGCGGCCAGGGGCCCTGGTTCCTTCCCTTGTGCGGGCTTTCCTCCTCCCGGGCCCTGACCCTGCGGCCGCTGCTCCTCCACTCCGCCTCCGGCCCACCTTGGCCTGGCCGCTCTGTTTCCTTTGGCTCAGGCCACAGATCCGCTCTCTGTGCGGGGACTGAATTGTGTTCGGGCTGGGGGAGGGGATGGCCTTGGGCTGCCTGCGAGTATACCTGGGTGCACACGCGCGTGCCCGGAACCCTGTGAGTGCACCTGTGCAAGTAAACATGTGCACGTGAGTGTGTACATGCGTGTGTGCACATGCGAGGGCACCTGTGTGCATCGACTGATGTGTGTGTGCAAAGGAGCGCGGGTGAGGGTGATGATGTGCGCGTGCCCGGAGCACGTGTGCTTGTGGCAGGTGCATAGGTGTGCTCGCAATGTGCGTGTGTTTGCACGGGTGCAGGTTTGCACGGGTCTGTGTGTGCACGCGCGGGGGTGTGTGTGCCTCTGGGTGCTGGCTGCTCCCCAGGGCATGGGGGCTGCTGGTGTCACTCAAAGCTTTTGGTAACAAAGAGCATTCTTTTCTTCCCGTGGAAGCCAAACCCAGCTGCGCTCAGGCAGGCTGGGCCCGCTTTTTCTCTGCACCCGCTGCGCCGTCCTGCCCCTTGTCCCCCCCCCAGGCTGGTTCCACTCTCATCTCCATCTGATCCTTTTCCTGCCTTCACATCACCCCCTCCCCATTTTTCTTTTCTGTTTCCCATTCATGTCTCCCTCACCAGCCGGCTTCCTTCCGGATGATCTCTCCTCTCCTCTGTGACCCTCCTGTGCGCGCACACACACACACACACACACACACAGGTCCTGTGGAGTTTGGGATTGTCACAGCGGGACTCTCCCGGTGACCAGGAGACAAGGAGGACCACAAACACCCCATTTCGTCCTGAGCCAGTCTTAATTGGCAGATTCTGTGGGGCTCAGGGTGACAGAAGGACGCAGGCCCCTGTGGTCTGTCCCAGGTGCCTTGTCCCTGCTCACCAGCTCTCCTGTCCAGCTGCCTGCAAAGCCAGTGGTCTGTGGGCTCCTGGGCCGCGGCTGCCACGCAGGTGACTCTGTTTACAATGACACTCCTGCGCGGGAGGCGGGCGCCGTGGTTAACCATTTATTACGGAGGCGGCTCCTCGACGTGTTCCACGTGATTATTCGGCAAAGCTGCAATTTGGCACTTGTTCTGGGCTTGAAGGAATCGCTTCCCCAGAGGTGACCCTCGGCGGGAGATTGCATGTCACTGCGTGAGGAATGGCCGTGGCGGGCGTGATGGGTGGGCTGTCTGCCTCCCCTGACCTCAATCGCTTTCCTGCGGTGCAGTGGCGGGGACAGAGTTGACACAAAGTGCTTATAATTTCCCTTGGAAGGCGGCGGAATGGTAATGGGGTGCTGGGCCCCGACTGGGCGGCCCGGGGCCTGGCCTTCCAGGGCTGGAGCTCCTGTTGGGAGTGGCGCCATGATGGTTCAGCCAGGCTGTGGGTGGATTAAGGGACAGCGCAGCAGGGAAGGGGTGGCCCACTCTGGAGGCCTGTGTGGAGGGGACAGGAGTCGCCAGGCCAGGCAAGGAAGGATCCTGCTGGCACCTACCAGCCGTCGCAGGGACATGCTGGGCCCTTTCACCCATATCCTCCCATCCAGCTGCCCATGGACCCATCAGGTGACACCTGGTGGCCTGGTCAGAGGGCAGACACGGTGCAGCCAGGTCACAAACCCAATTCTGAGTCCACATCTCAGCCTTGCGCCCCCATACCCCTCCGTGGCACCTGTGTCCCCACGGCCTGGCAATAGTGTCTGTCACAGGCTCAAGGTGAGTCTCCTATAAGCCAAGGTCGCAGAAGACCCAGAACAGGCCCCTGGGGCAAGCTCTAGGGCGGTGGCCCTGGTGCTGCTGCGAACGCCGCTGTCATTCTGGTGCCGGGCACTGAACCCAGGGAACCTGAGCCGCTGAGCCTGTCCCCAGCCACTGTCTGTGTTCTACCCAGAGACAGGGTCCCCTGAGCTGCCCAGCACCTCCCTAAGCTCCCGGGGGCTGGCTCTGAACCCACCATCCTCCCGCTTCAGCCTCCCCGGCCACTGGGATGACGGGGGGCGGGCACCACCCACCTGTCCCGTGCCAGGCCCTGGCTTCATCCCCAGGACGGGGAAAGAGGCAGTGAGGCCGAGAAGAATCCGGTTTCCATCAGAGAAGTAAAAACACCGGGGTCCCTGAGCAGCTGGCAAACCTGCTGTCAGAGCACAGCTCCGGCCAGTCGGAGCCCACCTCCTCCCGCCCTCCTGGGGGTCAGCCTCGCCCGCCCTCCTCTCCGCTCTGTCCTCCTCCGTCTCTCTGTCCCTTGCCTTGATGTCACCTTTCACATCACCAGACACACTGGGTCATGTAAAGGACACTTGAGTGGAATCTGTTGGTCATTCTGGAGAAGTGGCAGCTCGGTGGCCCTGCCCACAGTCCCCTGGAGGCGCTGCTGGGTGGTGGAGCAGGTGCTCAGATGGGACACTGCCCAGTCGTCCTGTCTCCCTGGACGGGCCACTCCCCATCCCCTGGCCACAGTTCCCTCCGGGAAATATACCAGGCAGGTTCCTGGGGCTGGTCCTCCCTGCCCCGCAGCCCGCCTCTCCCCAGCGACAGCAGGTGACCGTGAGCCATTCACACAGCCGCCCTGGACCAAAGGGCCTCCATCTTCAGGCCCAGCCGAGGACAGCAAGGCCCTCAGGGCTGCTGCTTGGAGAAGCGGGTTGTGTCCAGCGCCTGGCTGGTCTGCTGCCCGAGTGGCCACAGGCTCACCTGTGGTTGCGTGAAGTGGGCTCTCTGAGAATACCTGCGCCCCGCGGGAGGCCCAGAGGGGCCCTCAGAGGAGCTGGTGCCAGTTGGGGGGCCGACTCCCCTGGGCTCCTCCCGTCTCTTCTGTGTCCAGTCCAGTCTGAAGCCCGTGGAGGAGCTGCGCTGTGCCTTCCTTGGGCCCAGGCTGCACCCCGCCGTGCCCTCTGAAGGGGCTTCAAGTTGGTCAGGGGACGGTGGTGCCTGTGCCACGCCAGGCCACGTCCGTGTCTATGTCCTCGCTGAATGCACCTGTCAAATCGGACAGCTTGTCCCACGGTCCCTTCCAAGATACGGAAATGCAACTGGTGTGGGAACAGCAGTCCTTCCTGAGGCTCCTTCCTACCCCAGGAACAGAGACCCCCGCTGGCCCCGACTCTCCCTCTCACAGAGCGTCTCGCGTTGGATCCTCTCAGGAGCAGATTTGGGCCTAGAGAACCCAGGGCAGGAAGTATTTAGGGGAGAGGGTCCCAGGAAGCCTGGGAGAGGGGTGGGAGAAGAGGGCCAGCGTCACTGTGGGTGACGGAGCCTTACCTTGCAGACAAAATCCTGGGTCACACTGTGGCAGAGACGCTCATTCACCACCCGAGGAGGGAGGGAGCTGGGCGTTGATAGTCCATTTCTTTTTTTTCTTTCTTTGTTTCTTTTTTTTTTTTTTTTTTTTTGGTACCAGGGATTGAACTCAGGGCCCCTTAACCACTGAGCCCCATCCCAGCCCTATTTTGCATTTTATTCAGAGAAAGAGTCTCCCTGAGCTGCTTAGGGCCTCACTTTTGCTGAGGCTGGCTTTGAACTCGCGATCCTCCTGCCTCAGCCTCCCCAGCTGCTGGGATGACAGGCGTGCTCTGTGGTGCCCAGCTGGAGACTCCGTGTCTTAAGTGTCCTTGGGGAAGAGCTGCACTGGGTTGGGGCAGGGGAATGCCCTGGCACTTCCAGTCCTCCCTGTGGATCTGCAGAACTGTCCCTAAGACTCAAAGACGCCTGAGCTGGGCACCGTCCAGGGAGAACATTGCTGGGCCGACCTCCCCACGCCCACCTACTCCTTGCTCAGGGGACTCTCTGGGCTGTATTCCGTGCCTCTGCCCCTGTTTCCTGCCCCTCCGCCCCACGGCCATGCCTCACATGGCCACGCTGAACTGTCCCTCCTGGGATCGACTGTGAGCTGTGGGACCAAGCCCTGCCCAGCCGACTCTGCAGCCCCAGAATAAACGCCCAGCACTGACAGCACAGCCAACTAGGAGAGGCCGCAGGCCACACCTGACCCTGGAGCAGAGCCGCAGGGGGACTCCCAAGCCTCGCAGGCAGCGGACGCCACAGGCCGCCACGCAGGACGCTCCCCCCTGGGTTCCCCCAGTTCTGACCCCACCCCACCCCATCTCAGGCCCAGGACGGGGAAACCCAGCCTCGCCCTCGTTAAGATGGAGGCCTTGCTCCTTGTGAGTGGGGGCGGGGACCCCGAGGTCACCCTGGGCACGGCGTGTCGGGAGGCAGGATGCTCCTTCTGGACACTGACGGTCTGGCTCTGGGGCCACCCTGTTGACACCTGTGATGACCGTGACGGGTTCGCCATCATCTTTCGGGCCCCGATACTCACAGGGGCCCACGGGTCGCTGGGTGTGAGGTAGGAAGGGAGGCTCGTGCCCAGGACCGCTGACGCCAGCATCTCAAGGTCCCCAAGCCCAGGACACGGGGAGTGGCCACTTCCTGTTCAGACAGGAAGTGGAGAGGACGTGCAGGGAAGCCATCTTCCCCCAGGGCAGGGTGGCTGTGGGCTCCTGGACGTTCCTAAGGTGTCCCGGTCTGGGTGTGAAGAGGGGACGTGTGGCTCTTTGCTGGCTCTCGGTCCAACACCTCCTCTCCCGGCGCTGGGGAAACGTCAGGGATAAAGAAGATGACGCAAGGGGCAGAAGCACAGGTCCAAGGGCCTTCTAGGTCCCTCTGAGGTGGGTGCTCCCCGGCCAAGCTCCCTGCTCACTGCTGTCACCAGGTGGTGACACGTGGCTGCCCCAGGTGTTCTATGTGAATCAGAGTGACCGTGAGGAACGGAGGGCCCGAGTGCGGGTGAGAGCTCTCTGGTCCTGACATGGACTCTTCGCTTACGCCGTCCTGGGGATCTGCCCGTTCTCATTTGATTTCATAGCTACGGTTTTTACCCCCATTTTATAGGTCAAAAACCTGAGGCGTGAAGAAATGCAGGTAACTGGCTCAAGGCCATCTCACCAGTAAGCCTAAGAGCCGGGTGCAAACCCAGGGCGCTGAGGACCGAGTCCTTGGTCTTGCTTGGTACTTTTTTTCTGCTTCTGCATTGGGAAGGACACTGGCTGGATCTGGTCTCTCTGGGGAGACCTGTGCTGCCCCTCCGCCATGGGGTGGGCGTCTGACATAAAGGGTCTTCTCTGGTCCCCTTTCCTTCTTGCTTGTGCTACTCACCTTTAGTTTGTAACATGGAGAAGTGCTAGTCCCTTCCCTTACTGTAACAAAATACCTGAGAAAACTTAGAACAAAAGGTTTCCACCCAGGGCCGGTTGGTCTCACAGCTTGGGGCCTGTGGGGATGCAGCGCATCTGGCGGGAGCTGGTGGCCGAGAATCGCACTCCCCTCCTGGCCAGGAAACGAAGAAGAGGAGACCGGGTCCCTCTGCCTGGCACGGTGCCTGGCTTGGGGCGGGCACTCCATGTCCTGGACCCAGGAGCAGCAGGGGAACTGAGTGGCCAGTGGCCGCACTGGCCTGTGGTAGTGAATCCGATTCCCCTCCCTGCTGTGTCCGTCAGCTTTCTGTGACGGTGACCTGAACTTAGAGGAAGAAAGATGGACTGGGGCTCGCGGATCCGGAGGTTCAGTCCGCGGTCGCCACCTCCATTGCTCCAGCCTCAGGTGAGGCAGAGTATCCTGCAGGAGGCGGGGAGGAGGAAGGTTGTCAGCTCACGGCCACCAGAAGGGGGGTGCAGAGGGGGACACCAAGCCAGGCCCACCCCAGGGACCGACTTCCTCTAGGGAGGGTGTGCCCCCCGGGTCCACCCAGCTGTGGGTGGACTAACCCAGGAAGGAGGCCGGAGTCCTCAGGCCCACCTCGGGGCCTGGCTGCATCGGGGACCACATTCCCAACACGTGAGATTTTGGGGGGCATTCCAGACCCGACCCATAATACTAAGGAAGGACTGGCTCAGGGGTCCCCAACGCTGTGGGGACATCAGCTTATCCTGAAGATCTTGCTGCAGCGAGTGCTGGGCCCACCCCAAGAGGGTCTGAGCAGGCCTAGGGACGGCCCAGGAGGTGGCCTCTCCACCAGGTCCCCGGAGCGGCCGATGGCACCGTCTCAGAGCCATCCCAGGAGACCCCCGGGTCTCCGCAGCTGACTGGCAGGGTCTCCATCTCGGCTGCACATTGAAATCATCTTCGGGAGCTGAGACGGTGACGGCACTGACCCAGGCCTGGCGCACCTCGGACCCGACATTCATCTTCTGCCCCTGACCTTTGTGGCTTCGTGGATCAAGCGCTCACGTGTCCCTTAGGTCCCCTGGGTGCCCCCGTCCCCCAGCTGGCTCTCCTTGACTCTGCGACCCCCCAGCTCCCCGACCCCCCCCCCCCCCGTATGCTGTGGTGTCTATTAGGGGCAGGTGCTGAACAGTTTCCAACAGGCCTTGAAGCTAATGCTCTGCAGGATGGATTCAGAGGGGCCCATTTCTGTACGCGCCGAGGGTGGGGCAGCCGGGGCGCCTGGCGCTCCATCAGCAGCCAGACTCGCCGTCGTTTTTCATCCGTGGGCACCTCGGGAAGGTCTGTCCCTCTTCCAAGGCAGGTGGAAATCCGTTTGGTCACAAGTCGGTTGGAAACCTCATCACGGTCGCCCCTAGGAGCTCACAGGCTCTGTCGGGGCAGAAGAAAAATGACCCCGTCCCTGCAGAAGGCGAGGTGACGGGCCGAGCGGGGGTGGAAGGGCCGCCTGGGGCCGCCGCTGTGTGATTTCTCAAACGTGCTGCCCGAGGTCCACGCTTTTCCAAGGGCCTGAATCTGTACGGGTTACAGGTGTGGATTTGGGGGTGAAGCCAAGGTCTTCTCTGGGGTCAAGGACAGACATTGATCCCCGTTCCATGTGCTCACTTCAGCCTCATGTGGTCTCATCCCAAGGAGCAGACAGAGACTAAAAAGTGAGGCCTGATCATTCACAGTCCAAGACAGACTCCAGCGGGGGACAGATCGCCCAAGGATGGGCCACCAGTGGTGGCCTTTGAATTGGTGGTTCTGTTCCCAATAGCTGAAGAGAGGGTGAACCCCTGGGTGAGAAGCAAGACACCAGTCTGAGCTGTGATTCTGCTGCTCTAAGCTGTGTGACCTCAGAAAAGTGTCCGGGCCTCTCTGAAACTCATTTCCTTGTTCAGTTGTTCAATGGGAGGATCAGGGCTGTGGCTGTAAGGAGTCTTGGGGGAAGTGTAGGGACCTGAGGGACCTGGCACCTGGTACCTGCCAGGGTGTGGTCAGTGCATGGGAGCCTGAGCCTGAGTCAGAGAGAGTTAAGATGGAGGGGGAAAGGAAGGAGGATGAGAGAGAGAGGCCCAGGGGAGGCTGCAGACAGGGCCATCCTCCTCGTGAGCTGAGCAGGGTTCAACTCCTCCCTCTGAATCTGGGTTCCAACTCCACTGGCATCTCACTGGGCTCCTCCCGCCCTGGGGCCTTTGCCATGCGCCACCCCGGCTGCCTGGAGCACGCCATCTCCTCCCGTCCCCTGGTCTGTTTCCCCTTGGGTCTCAGTGCCGGCATCACCACCCCAGGGGGCATTTCCCGACTCCCAGCCTTGCCAAGTCCCCTTTCATGACACCACGGTCAAGGTCCCCATCACCTGACCTCCTATCAAGTGTGCCGTTTGACATTTACCTGGTCACCTTCAGGCACTATTCACCTCCCCACCAACCGAGTCCCAAGGCAGGGACCAGTGCCGTGCACACAGAAAGTGCTTAATAAATGTTTGTTTCACTATTCAATGTATGGAGCGTCCTCAGCTCCCTGCCATCTGCAAGGCGCCACACGAGGCTTGACGGGGTGGTTGACAAGTCCCCACGGGGCACCGACTCTTATTTAATTCCCACAACAACTCTACGGTTCACAATTTATTTCCAGTGTATATACTCTTGGAAACAGATGACCAGAGAAGGTAAAGGGTTTGCCTGAGGTCACACAGCAGTGGTCAGGGGAAGAGCAGCCAGGACTAGAATCCAGTCATCCAGTCATGCTCCACCTGAGCAGCTAAGGGCCCTGGGGACTCTGGGGGACCTGTCTGGGTTTGGAGCCAGGTTGGGGGTTACTGCATTAGGCAGTGGGAAGGCCTGGAAGTGGCACTAGGAACAGATTGGAGGGGCCACTGTGGCACCTGGCTGGCTTCGGCAGAATGGTCGGCAAGCCTGGGCCGCCTTGGATGAGTGCCTTTCTCTCTGTCGCCTCGGTTTCCTCATCTAGAGCATGGGAACATGGTCCTCCTTAGGGGGCTGAGTCTTGGGGGTGGTCTCAAGCCTGGTTCTAGGTGGGGTCCTGTGGGGGCAGAGCAAAGGGGCCTGGGGAAAGACAAGGGCAGAGGGAGAGAGAGGCAGCCAGGCCAAGAAGTCAGGACTCGGACCCAGCTGCCAGGCTCGGTTCACCTGCAGAGGAGCTGGTTCACTGAGGCTGGTGATAAGCACAAGGGCAGGAGCAATGGCCATCTGTTTGCTGCATGCACCCAGCACTGTGCTCCCTGCTCAAGATGTGCCAGATCTCAGGACTCCCCACCGTGTTCTCAGAGGTGCAGATCGTTGGACCTTTTTTACCGATAAGGAACTGGGGCTTGGACATATGAACCCACCTGCTGGTCTTAGTGTTCTTAGTGTTATGTTCTGTCACCAGCTTGGGGACCGATGGGTCCCTTGATATTGAGCAATAAAGACTGAAGCCCAGAGTCCTCCTCCCTGAGACCCCAACCCAGACAGGGTTCCCCTGGGCTCCGCGGTCCAAGACCCACCTGATGAGAGGCAGGAGGACTCCTCATGAACCGTCCTCGGACCCCTGATGCCCCTGGACCCAGGCCCTGGAGGGCAGGCTGGGCGCTGGGGGATCTCTGTCCCACGCAGTCCCAGGAGGCACAGCCCCTGTCCCCCAGGAAGCTGGACGGAGCCCCGCCTGACCCAGACCCCGCCCCCACCTGTGGCGGTGTAGCCCCCTTGGGTCTCTGCTTCCCCCACCCCCACTTCTCCATGTCCCCTCCATTCCTTATGAGGACTGTCCCTGATCCAGCATGACCTCATCCTACTTTAATGACATTCCCAAGGACCCTGGTTTTGAACAAGTTCAAATTCTGGGGCCCTGGACGGTGGTGACTTTGGGGGAGACACTCGTCAACCCCACGATGGCAGAGATATAACTGACTCTCTGAGAATAAGTCACCAGGACCCGGAATCTTCTGCTGGGGCGCAAGGCTGACCACGGCAAGGGCCACCGTCACCTGCTCAGCGCTGCTGCTCTGAGAGTCTCCAGTGGCTGGCACATGGACCCCCATTTCACAGATGAGCCATCGAGGGCTGGGCATGACATGCCCGAGGTCACCCAGAATGGAGAGGGGCTGGATGGGCAGGGGCCAAGGCCCTGGCATCCAGGTGTCACCGTGGGGAGCCTCCTGTCCAGTTTGGCTCGGGGGCCAGGCACTGTCTGTGCAGAGGACAGGAGTCACCTTCTGGGGGTGGGACCCCGGGGGGGGGGGGACTGCCACCCGGTGGGCAGGTGGCCCTCCCAGGCATGGCTCCTGTCCCGCTGCCTGGCCGGGTGCAGAGGCAGCCCGCAAGTAAACAGCGTCTGAAGCCTATTCTCATTAGGCTAATTTACGAATAAATTACCATATTCAATGGCCTTATTTTTACTGCTCGTTAACAGGCCCATGATAGGATGATAATTAGGGATTTTAAGTGGCTAATGGCAGCTGGGGCGTCAAAAGCAGTTTTTACGAATCTGTTTATGGCAGGGAAGGTGACAGGAGGGGAGGGACATTGAGATGTTGGAATCACACTTTGGGAAAAAGGTTTAATTGTTGAGTATCTATTAGAGGGAGGGGGGCTGTTGGGAAGGCAACTATGGAAAACAGGGGCCATGAGCCTCCCCCGCGCCCTGACCCTCAGGGGCCGCCAGGTCCCAGGGAGGAGGTCAAGTTCAGGGCTGGTCCTCTTGTCACCAGGAAGGGAGCCCCAGGGCCTGAACTTCCTGGGAAGACCCTTCCTCTCCTCTTGGCGGAGAGGCTCCCAGCTGGGCCCAGGGAAGGACCTGAGAGTTGAGTCTAGCAACCTTCACACAGTGACAGTGTGACGCCCAGTCATCTTTCATCCCAGTGTCATCAAAAAATCACTGCACGTCTAGCCCAGCTCCCGCCAAATCCTGTGTGCCTTCCCCCATTCAGTCCTGTGAGCTGGTCGTTATCCCTGACATACATTGAGCGCTCACTGTATGCGTTTGCGTGTGGATTCCCCTCGACATTGACAGAGATGAAGCACAGAGAGGGCAAGTATTGTTTTTCAAAGCCACACAGCCAGGGCGCAGCCCCCGCATCCCCGTGGTATGCCCACCTTTCCTTCTGCTTCTGGGACCACTTCTCTTTCATGGAACCCTCAGCAGGTGGGTGGAGTGGGCTTGGGGGCTCCAAGTAAAGGAAGGAAGGGAATCTCAGAGAGGGCCAGCCACCTGCCTGGGGTCACAGAGCTGGAGCTCAAAGATAAAGTCCCTCTTAGTCCAAGCTGGCGGCCGACTGGCCCCGAAATGGGCCTCCTGGGGGAGAGGACAGCTTGGGAAAGGGCTCTGGGCCCTTTTGTGGGGCTCCTGGGGGCCACGCCCAGCTCCGCGGGCGCTGGCTTGGGGCCCACCGCCCGCCCCCTGCCGTCCCGCCGCCCGCGCCCTGCGGTTTAGTATGCAGCCCTCGGAAACAAACACGCGGCCTGACAGCGGGATAAATAGCGGGCGGCGCTGATTAGCATTGGACCCCAGCTGGGCCAGTGCTGGAATGCGCGGGCTCCTGATGCCCAATAATTCGATTAGATCAGTGGCTGAGCCGCGCTCCCGGGGAGACAACCCTGGTCCCGGCCGCCCTCCCGGGCCTCCCCACCTTCACCCCCGCGCCCCGACCCCTGGGAGAGGTCCCGGCGCAGGTCCCCCCTCCCCCGTTCCCTCCCCCTTCCTCCCCGCTCGCTCCAGATCTGGATTCTCTCCTCTCCTCACCTCCCCTGCCTCCGCCATCGCCTCCCTCCCCGCCCGCCTCCCTGTCCTCCCCTCCCTCCCCCTCCCTCCTCTCCCCTCCCCCTCCCTCCTCTCCCCTCCCCCTCCCTCCTCTCCCCTCCCCCTCCCCACTCCCCCTCCTTCTCCTCCCCTCCCTCCCCTCCTCTCCGTCTCCCTCTCCCCTCCCCCTCCCGCCCCGCCCCCGCCGCCCCCTCCCCCGCAGCCTTAAAGACATCATTTAATCAACTCCACAATTTCAATTCCGCACAGTTGTCAGCTCGAATGTCCGCGGAGGCGGTGAGGACCCCACAGGTCGCGGCCAGGGGTGATGGGGCCGCCGGGCCTGGCCCCTCCCCAGCTCCAGCCACCGAGAGGGCGTGTGTCCCGGCCGCCCCCGCCCCGCCCCGTTCCCCCTGGCAACTGTCGCTCAGCCCCGCCCCGATTTTCTCCTGTCACCAGTGTGAGATTACCAGAGTGGCCTCATTATCTGCTTATCCCAAATTCGAAGGCAAAATTTCCGTTTGAAGGGCAATGATCTCCATTTAAGACGAAAATAGCATCTCAGGTAGAGGAGGTGACAGTTGGGGACAACCCAGAGGGGAATGCCTCGGGTTTCCGCCACCGGACAGCTCTGTACAAAGTCCCCTTCCACCTCCAGCTCCTCGGTGGGAGCCCAGCTTTGACTGGACACTGGTGACTTTGCTCCTGCTGGTCAGGGGGCGGGATGGCAGGGCCGTCACCTTGGCCCACAGAGGCCCTGCCGCTGCAGCAGGAGCCAAAGGCCTTTGGTCCCTGGCAGATTTGCTGATGGCTCCCGCCGGGTGGGCGTGGCCGCCAGGACTGGTCAGTGCCGGGCGCTCCCCTCAGAGCCTGGGAAGCCATCGCCCCTTCCCCGTGTGCCCTTGTCCTCGCACCCCTGACAGCCGGGCCCCACCCAGGTCCATTTGTTGTTCTCAGGTGGCTCTGGGCGTGGCTCTGGGGACATTTCCCAGTAATCCAGAGCTGGCTTTGTCAGGAAAAGCCACACTCAGGACCCCAAGTGTCCTCAGGCTTGCATGGGGCTGAGCTGGGCAGGGGATTGGGTGGAGGTGACACTAACCCTGGTCTGGCCACTCGTGTGTCCGGTAACAAACTCGCAGTCTCTGGGAGCCTGGGTGCCCTCACCCTCAGGAGGCATGCTCGACCCTCCTCATGGGGGCCACAGTAGGGCACATGAGGGAGGCTGGGGACCCCTGCAGACTCCTCCCACCCTGTCCTGAGGTCCGTTTTTTTGAGGGGTGCTTCCCGGGGATTGAACTCAGGGGCCCTCGAACACTGATCCCCAGTCCTTTTTTTTTTTATTTTGGTTTAGAGACAGGGTCTCACTGAGTCTCTCTTAGGGCCTTGCTAAGTTGCCGAGGCTGGCTTTGAACCCGAGATCCTCCTGCCTCAGCCTCCGCAGCCACTGGGATGTCAGGCTCTGAGATCCAATGATGATTGTGTGACGTCCCGCTGGCGGAGCCGGGTTCTGCCTCCTGGTCTTGGAGGCTCCTCTGTTTTCCTGTGAGCCAACGTTGTGCCACGGGGCTACTCTCGCTTGTCCCCGGGGGTGCCCGGAGGCCTGCCCAAGGGGCCCCGCGACGGCAGCCCCTCCCCCAGTTTTGCCAGGGAGGCCCAGCGCCTGTCCCTGGCAGCACTTTGCTAAGCTTGCTTCCTACCCACCTTCTTCTGGCTAAAAACCAAAGTGGGCCTCAGACCTGCCAGCCAGGTGCTGGTTTCTGAAGGGCCTCGCGGACAGTGGAGTCCGGGGGCTGGAGCCCCTGGCACCCAGGGGAGCCTGGTGACGGGCGGGTGAATGACGCCCCTGGGCTGGCTTGGGAATGACTGAGTGAGTGGATGAGTGGAAGGAAGGAAGGGAGGAAGGATGGATGGATGGATGGATGGGGCCCACGGGGCCTCCCCTTTCCGCAGGCCCAGCCCTTCCCGCCCACCTGCCCGCCCACCGGGAGGCCCTGAAGTTCCAGACTCCGGCGCCATCAAGCAGCAGGGAACAAAGGGGTTTGATGAGCACAGGCAGCGCCTCCTGCTGGGGAAGAGCAAGCGCGGGGCCTGGGACCAGCTCCAGAGGCCCGTCCTCCTCCTGGCCTCCAGTCCTCCTCCTGGCCTCCACCGCCGGGCTCTGAAGGCAGCCGAGCGGCCCAGGCAGCTGCCGCCCGGCACCCTCCTCAGCGCCTTTGAAAACCGTGGGGCTCCCGGGGCGAGGAAGGGTCTGGATGCTATTTGAACCACAGACTCCCACCGGCTCAGGCCGCTGCGGTTCCCAGGGCGCGGAGGGGTCCGACGCCCACGCACGTCCTGGGCAGAGTGGGTCGGGCGCCGCCTGGCACCTGGCGCCTGGTGCCATGCTCCCATGTACCGGGAGGTCAGAGGCGACAAGCAGGAAAACAGTGACGTCATGTGACTATGTGGACCATAGCAAAGGCCTGGGGCAGTGTCGCCCGACCCTGGTCTGTGACTGACCGCGTCCAGGACCCGTCCTCTTCCCCATGGTGCACCCTGCGTGTGAAAAACAGGTGCCTCTGGGCCGGCGCGGGGGCGCGCTCCTGCCGCTTCAGTGGTTGGGGAGGCTGAGGCAGGAGGATCGCGAGCGAGTTCAAAGCCAGCCTCAGCCACTCAGCGAGACCATGTCTTTAAATAAGATATCAAAGGGCTGGGGATGGGGCTCAGTGGCTAAGCGCCCCTGGGTTCCATCCCCGGTGCAAAACAAACAATAAAACAAAAAACCAGGTGCATGTGCCAAAAAGAGAGTTCTGTGGCCAGATGAGCTTGGGGGATACTGGGCTCGTCTGGTCGTCCTCCTTCCCTCTCTGCCATCCATCCTTGCTTCCGTCTGTCCATCTGCTCCCTTCTTTCCTTTCCTTATTCTCCCTGCCCTCCTTTCCTCATTCCCTCCTTTCCTGCCTTCCATCCCTCAGTCCTCTCTCCCTCTCCCATCTGCCCACCTACCCATCCGTCTATCTGTCCATCCATCATCATCTATCCATCCCTCCATATTTCCACGGAAAGGGCTCTTCCTCCTTTTGCTCGCCCTCCCTTTCCTGCTTTCCTCCCTCCCTCCTTTCCACTCCTTCCTTCAGCTAATAATTATTAAGCACTCAGAAGTCACGCAGATGGGGTACCTGCCGATACCTGCTCCCCTTCTGAGGAGGCATCATGGGAGAAGGAAGAGAGGTGAGGCTCATGCAGTGACCATGGCCCGGGAGGTGTGGCCAGTGGCCTGCGGGAGGACCCCCAAGGGAAGGTCTGGGGAGGACCCTTGTGGGTGGCATGTTCCCTCGGCCTCCTGCAGGAGGGTGGGGGTGGAGCCAGCTTGGCCTCCGAGGCTTGAAGACCCTGCAAATCTCCCGACTTGGGGACCTGTCGGAGCTTTCTGTGCTTGGGCCAACTTGCATTTTCCTCTCAAAGTCTTGTACTTTGCCCATTTTGGGTAGAAGGAGAGAAGCTGGAGGGGGAAAGAAGAATTCACAGCCAAAATGTAGCTACGAAGATGTTCAGTGTAATGTTATTTACATTCCGTTGAAAGAGCTGAAACAACCTAGCCATCCAACAGGGGGGGATTGTTAAATAAAAGGTCCCAATGGGAATGGGAAGCCGAGAGCCAGATGAAAACCAACTGGGAAAATATCGGAGGGCAGTGGGCACATATCTGTCTGTGGTTTGTGATATTTTCTTAAAAGACTGATTATGAATTAAGAAACCAAAAAAAAAAAACCCCTATTTATTTATTTTTATTAACAAACAATAAACATTCACCCAAAGAAAGAACCTGAAAAATAAAGGGTGGCAAGTTCTCTTGGCTGTGTGAGGGGCAGGATGAACTTTATCCCCCGCCCCCCGGCTTATTTTGTGTTAGCAGCCACATATCAGAGAGAAACTTGGCCTTTAGTTTTCTGGGATTAGCTGATTTCTCTCAGCATGACAGTATCCAGCTCCATCCACTTACCTGCAAATGCCATAATTTCATATTTCTTCGTGGCTGAGTAATATTCCATTGTGTATAGATACCATTATTGTTTTGAGACTCAACTGAGAGAGAATGAAAACATTTGTGAAAGTTCCAAGTGAGACAAGAGTTGGAACCCTAACCTCATTTACCTAAAAAACAGTATTTGCATATAGAACTTGATGTCTATTCAATATGCAAGGTTTTAATCTTGAGCAAAATGTTCAATACTAGGTGAATTTCTAACGGGTGAACTCCTACTCATGGCACAAAGCCCAGCTCAAATTGTCCTTCTTCAGGAAAGTCTTCCTACTCAGCATGCCTGGAGCGAAGAGGTCTCCTTTCTTTTCCAAAGTGTTAATTCATTCTCAAATTGCAAAACTCACCAATGGATTCTACCTCTGCTGCACCAGCCTGGGTGTCGCCTGAGGCCTGAGGCCATAATGTTTAGCTCAGAATCCCCAACTCCTTACACAGTGCTCAGTACATATTAGGTGCTCAATAATCGCTTGTTGGAAAGTGAATGAATGAATGACGTGCAAGCCAGCTTCCTTTATTCAGTGAGGACTTCTGAAAGCGTGTGAAATTCCAAGCTATAAATTGATTCATATTTTTAAATGCACTAGAGGGACTTGCTATTCAAGGGAACCCTGATGTAAGTCCTTTTTATAAAACGAAGACATCCTGAATAATGTGAATAATTGCTCCCTGCCATGTCTGTTTATAAATTGGGACTTTTAAGGATCAGGAAGGACCGGTGTGTTTCTAAAAATAAATAAAATAAAACCTAATTTGACAAGCGTGTGAAGCACTCTGTGCCACACTGTGTGTAGGACGTGGTTGTGACGTCAGGGTGGCCCCGTCCGTGAGCACTGAAGCCCAGCTATGCTCTTTGGTAAAGTTGACATAGGGGCCTGAGGACCAGCCTGGATCTGCTCTGTAAAAATCCTGCCTTCCAGGGGGGTGCAGTGGTGCGGGAGGCTGAGGCAGGAGGATCCTGGGTTCAAAGCCAGCCTCGCCATAGCGAGGCCCTGAGCAACTCAACGAGACCCTGTCTCTAAATAAAAACAAGATAGGGCTGGGGATGGGGCTCAGTGGTCAGTGCCCTGGGTTCAATCCCTGGTAGCCCCGCACAAAAAAAAAAAAAAAAAAGAAAGAAAAAGAAAATCCTGTCTTCGCCACAGTGCATCTGTGTGTCCCTGGACCACTTACTTGACCTGTCTGAACCTCAACTGCCACTTGTCTCAGCCAAGGAAGGTAAAATGAGAGGTTGCTTGAGAAATTGCCTGACCCCAAACATATACACGTCTCCATTCGAAGGCAAGATGGAAAATGTCCTCGTGGGGCCCACATCCTGGGTCCTGGGGACTCCTCAGCCGCTAGGGTCTTGGCGATCTGTGAGGCTTTGATCCTTCCTAAACCATGTGCCTCAGTTTCCCCATCTGCAGGATGAGGGCGAGGACACCCATAAGACATGTCAAATAGAGGATGGGGTCGAAATTCACCCCAGGCGCCAGTCATGCCCTGGGAGGGTGCAGGGGGTGGCGCGTCATAGTTAATATTTGAGGTACTGTGTGGGTTTGGTCCCAGGGATTGAACTCAGAGGCGCCCGACCACGGAGCCACACCCCAGCCCTGTTTTGCATTTTATTTAGAGACAGGGTCTCCCTGAGTTGCTTAGGGCCTCGCTGTGGCTAAGGCTGGCTTTGAACTCCATCCTCCTGCCTCAGCCTCCTGAGCCTCTGGGATGACAGGCGGGGGCCACCGCGCCCATTAGGGCCACAGCTTTCTTGAAGGGTCGACACGTTCCAGGGCAAGAGGGAGCCTTTAGCTTTCCGACTGCTGTCCTCCAGCGAGCAGAGGGTTGGCGTGGGGGTGCTGGGGAAGGGGTGTGGAAAACCAGAGGCAGACACAGGCTGTCACCTGCTGTGGGTTCTGTCACAGCAACTTCCCAAAGTGACCCGCCGTGGTCAACAAGCAGGAGAGTGTCACACGTGCAGCTGCTGGGGGCTCCCTGAGATGACCTCGCGCACCTGACCCAACCCTCCTTCCATCCGTCCAGTGAGGTCCACGTGACTGGCGCCTGGGGCGAATCTCGACCCCGTCCTGTATTTGTCCGGGGCACACAGTGGCTTCCCGGGTGTCGGTTCTGGCCGGAGCAGCCCCCCGGGGAAAGCAACGCCTCAGTCCAGGCGCAGGGTTCCGTCCCTGCCCCAGGGCACACAGCCCCAGGGTGGCCCTTCCTCACTGCCACACAGTGCTGGGTGGCTCCTCCCGATCAGAACCCCTTCCTCTCTCCCTCTCTCATCCCCCCGACTCCCCCCCCACCCCAGGGGCTCTCCGGGTCGAGGGCCCCGGGGCTCACGATGGCTCTGACAAAGAGAAAGAGGGGACGGGCCAGCTCAGCACTACCCCCCAGCGCCACCCTCCTGTAGCCAAACTGGGAAGGGCTGCCCTGGGCAGAAGCAGCTTGCAGGCGCCCAGACACTTGCCGGGTCCCCGCGTGAGCAGGTCACTGAACAGAGCTTCAGAAGAGAGAGAGAAGGGGCCGGACCAGCCGCATCTCCAGCTCCTTCAATCCAACTCTGTTCAAAACCGACTCCACAACAGCTTTGGCGCCTGGCGAGGGCCTCACCGGAGATGCCAGTGCCCAGAGGCTCCAGCGACACACAAACGGATGGGGGCTTTAGGGTTTCTTTTAGGGGGGGAGCCGTCCCCTGAGTTGCATCTCTTTTCCCTGAGACTCTTGGTCGCCGAAAGGGTTACAGTCCCCAGCAGAGCTTCCTCCCCCATCAGCACAAAGAGCTAATATTAGCAGATTGGGGACCCTGTAAATATTCATGGTAATCTGTGACTTGGTGAGCATCGGATTCCACCCTCCCCAAAGCTGCACATTTATAACTTGTGAATTCATAAATATTTACGAATTCACACAATCAGCTCTGACAAATTATTTCATCTGACAGCTCCGCACAGACTCTGCCTGGTTCTGTGAAATTCTGATCAAATCTCGCGTAAACTTCCCGGGTGACAAGCAGAGACAGAACACGGCTCAGAGGACGCCATCAGATCCCCCGGATTCGAATGGGTCAGCAGCTGATTTCACAACACAACAAGGAGCGGAGCCGGCAACCGTGTTCGGGGCGGCCGCCAGATGTTCCCAACAACTGTACATGTATTTATAGTAACGTCTTGGAGAGTGTCAGAAACAGGTCCTCCTCAGGGGGAGGGACGTGAGCCTGCAGCGGGAAGAGACGTGCTGGCATCAGGACGGGCGGAGTTGGAATCCAGGGGACCTCTGTGTTCTTATTTCTTTTTGGCACCAGGGGCACTTAACACTGAGCCACATCCCCAGTCCTTCTTATTTTTTTTTATTTTAATTTTGAGACAAGGTCTTGATGAGTTGTTTAGGGCCCTGATAAGTTGCTGAGGCTGGCCTCTAACTTGTGATCCTCCTGCCTCAGCCTCCTGTGTGAGCCACCATGCCTGGCAACCCCTGTGTGGTCTTTACAGCTTTCCAAACCTCTCTGAGCCTCAGTGTCTTAGTTTGAATTTGGGATAATAAAAGCCAGTGATAGTTGCTGTGGTCAATGTCCCCAGTCCAGGTCTCAGTGACGTCCATCTTGGTTTTGGGGACACTATGGCCACTCTGCTTCAAAAGACCACTGCTTCCAGCGCGATCAGGATTTTGGTGGTTTTGAAGTCCTCACAGGGGAGGACTTTAAATCATATTTAATCATATTTCTACTTGAAGTCACTCAGGAGGGACGTTTCTCTGTGTGGTTTTAATTGTTGTGTCCCCAGAAAAGCCACTGACCGCCTGCGCACCATCTCCGGTCACCCCAAGGATCCACCTCCCACCGTGTCTGTCTGCAAAGGGCAAAAACAACCGCCCCTCCCCCATCCAGGGACGGTCAGGAGGGCTCTGCTCCCAGAGGAGGTGGCATGAGCACCCGCCCTTGTGGATGCCCTGGGCCACAGACGGCAGCCCCTCTGGGTGGTGGGTGCCGTCCAGGGCTCTGTGCTGGTGGATGGACGGTGTCCAATTTCTCTCAAGGACCACCACCGAGTTTTTTTCAATGCACACATGGGCCCCGGGCAGGGTGGACACAGGGCCAGCCCGACCAGGCTGTGTCATGGCTTAGGATACCCCAGCAGCCGCAGGCTCTGCCCTGCACCTCACTCTTATTATCTGAACAGACCGTGTGCCTACCCCAGGGACCTTGCACTGATGTTCCCTCTGCCTTGATGCCCTTCTTCCCTCCCAGGGCTGCACAGATCTGCCTCCTTCCCATGACCTGGGTCCTGTGGATGGCCATCTCCTCAAAAGTCCCCTCTGAGCCTCTGTCTCTAGTCATCCTCCTCCACCAATTCCATTTCTTTTTCTATCCCCCCGCCCATTTTCCACCCTGTCCACAAAGGCAGAACCTTGGTTGTCTCAGCCACTGCCGGTTCGCGCCTGTGTAGAGTACCAAGTGGCGGATATTAGGCGCTCGATAAAGATTTGTGGGATTGAACAAATAAATGAAGGCAGCTGCAAATGAGATACACCCAGGAGTCAAAGAGATGGTGTGGACCAAGCCTGGGTTTCACCACCGGCTGGCTTTGTGATCTCCTGCAGCCTGGACCCCAGTGAGCCTCATTTGACAGAGAGACAGAGACAGACAGACACACAGACATGTAGTAGTTGGATGCACCTTCTCTGTCCCACTGAGAAACTTCTAAGGACCTCGCCTAGTACCAGCGTGGGGAGGGGCCATGGGGTGACCTGTGTAGTCAAAATTATTACTACCTAACGGATGGAGACCTAGATTTGGGTGTTCAGAGTGTAGGGGCTTAGGATGGGGTTCATCTGAATACCCCCGACATTCCCTCCCTCTGTCTGGGGGGAATCCTGGCCTATTTTGACAAAACATGCTTACAAATTAATAGGGGCTCTAGGTTCCCATAGATGCAAAGGCGGTGGAGATTAAAGGCAGAGAGATGTCACTAGAGAAGACACCGATATTAGGTCAGAGGGTAGGACAAGTGCTGATTACCGGGGCACAGGCCTATAATCCCAGCTGCTGAGGAGGCTGAAGCAGGAGGATCAAAAGTTTGAGGCCAGTCTCTACAATTTAGCGAGGCCCTGTGTCAAGATGAAATGAAAAGGTGCAGCTCAGTGGTCGAGCATTTACCTGGAATGGGCAAGGCTCAGGGTTCAATCTTCAGCACAGCAAATTTTTTGAAAAAGGGGCAAAACTATTATTGAACAGAAAGTTCTGCCGTCTATGTGGACTCTCCCAGTTGCAGACAAAGGCCCGTGATCTCTTGTACCAGGTTTATACATGTTTCAACACGCGTGCTCGGGAGTGCATACATGATTCCACACCCGTGGGCTCTCCAAAGCCCCTCTTAGCCAAAATTAAAGGAAAAAAAAAAAAAGATTTGCCTCTTCCTAAACTTCTGCCATTTCTGCATCTGCTGAAATTTGACAAGGATTATCTCTTTTGTCTGTGTCTCCTTTATATTTCTCCCCCCTCCAACCCAGGAATGGCATGAGAAGTGTTTCTGAGACTGCCAGCCGACAAGTGTACACACACCGTCCGGGCCGGGAAGCGCGTCGCGGTCGCTAACTTGTTACACAGGAGCTAGATTACAATCATAAATAAATGATTTGCTGTCGTCTTGCATTCAGACTCGTAGCTTTTAAAGTGTGCCTGTCATCGCGGAATCAGATTTAGTCAAATGCTGTGTAACTGCAAAATTATCCCATCCTTACCTTTTTATTCTCCTTATAATGGACAGTTAAATTGGATTTTCAAATTTGAAGTGCATATGTTTTTCAAATCCCCAGAGGCTGTCTATTTTTTCATTTCTAAAGCAACTCACTAATGTTTATCATTACCACACAGAAATATTACAATTCTTAAGGGGGAACCTTACAAACTCTGTGCAGGAGAAATGTGCTTTATCGTCTCAGAATGAAACCAATTTCTCAGCTGATTTGCAATTTATTTACATGTTAGCATTTGATTTCCGGCTGATTTATAACCCCACATGGCTGTGTCTCAAGGTTTATTTAGAAAGCAGACAGAGGGGGTGGGAAGGCTGATCCGCGTGGCTCGGGACTCCTGCCTCCCTGGGCTGAGTCTCCCAAGTCGGGTCCTGGTGGAGCGTCACCTTCAGAGAATCCAGCGCCCCTGTGTGTGGGCGTGAAGAGGGACCAGGGAGAACAACCTCTCCAGGGAAGAGACCCCTGGCTCCTCTGAGCCAGCAGGGATCTGGCTGGAGAGGTGACGTGGCTGGCTTGCATTTGGGCTCATTGATGTCACTCTAATGGCTGAGGAAGCTTGGACGCAGTAAGTGTTGGAATCGCCAGGGAGAAATCTGTTGGTCTTTATTGCTTCGCCTGACCCACCACGAATTCACCGATCTGTTGTCTCAGCCACCTCCCTCACTGTGCCTCTATCCTCCCAAGAATCCATCCTCCATATTTCCCTCCTCTGACCATCCATTCACTCATGCACCCATTTTCCCATCCACCTGTCCCTCTAAGAATCCACCTACCTGACTACGCATCCAAACAGCAATCCATCCACCCATCCATCCATTCACTTCCCATCTACTAATTCATTCAGCAAACTACCCGTCTGACCACCAACCCATGCATCCATCCGCACGTCCACCCATTTTACCATCTGCCTACCTGCCTTTCCACCCACCAAGCCATCTCCCCATCCATCCACCCACCCATCCATCCATTCATCCATCTCCCCATCCATCCAACCATCCATCCGTCCATCCACCCACCCACCCATCCATCCATCCACCCACCCACCCAACACATAGCAATATCAGCCTCTGGACCCGGTGCTAGAAACGACCAGGAAACAGAGCTGGCACTCATGCAGAGAGGGGCCCACCAGGTCCACGGTGAAGCTCACGTTACTTAGTGCGTAAAACAGTGCTTTAAAAGCCTCACGGCCCCCCAAATGCAGCCTGCGTGTGGGACATGTGGCTGGTTGGATCACAGGGACCAGTCAGCCCACTGCTTCTAGTGGGGAAACCACAGGCAAACTTAATCTCACCAACCCTTGGTGTCTTCATCCATAAGAAGAGATAAGAAGAATTATAACGGCTCTTTGGCAGGGACATGGGGAGAACCGGGTGGGTGACCTGCGGATCTGACCAAGGCGGTCAAGGAAAAGTGGGGCGGGGCAGGAAGGAGGCCCTCGTTGCGACAGACCTCAAGGCTTTGAGCAGGAGCTTATGTTCTGTCTTGGAGGGGACAGCAAGTCACCGGAAGGGTCTCATCAAGGCTCTGGCCCCATCCAGTTGGCACCTTAGGAAGCTTGGCCACACAGAGGACAAATGTGGTGGTAGAGGTGGGGGGCAGAGGCTGGAGGAATAGCTCGGGGAGGCCCGGGGGCGGGGCTTGGTGCCGCGCTGGAGAAGGGGCGGGTCCAGGATGGGCTTTGGAGTGGGCAGCTGGGACCTGACCCGCAGTGGGAGCGAAAGACCGGATGGATCCCGCACTTGGCCTGTCTCTGCCGCTGCCAGGCAGAGCTCCTGGGAATAAATCTGCATACACTTATGCTGCAGGCAGCCAGCGCCCAGAGGGACCTCCTCTAAGGCCAGCGCCCATCCAGCTGGATCCTCTGCCGAGCAGTCAGCAGCCCGGGCCTTCCTGGGGGAACCTGGACACGGCCTCTCCCTCTCCACGCCTTGGACAGGGTCCCCCTGGTCTCCAAGTCTAGGACACTGAGAGGAGAAGGAGTTGACCGAGTCCCTTGATTCATAACTGTGACCTCAGTGAGGACAATTGGTGTTGCCGGGAACTGGAAACCCGACTCAAATTAGCATAAAAAGGAAGGGTCTCAAGGAAGAGAAAAGTTGGAGCTTTCCCCTGTCTTCAGCAGCTCCGTGATGTCACTCATTTCCTTTCATCCGTCGTCTCCCGGATGTCAGCCCGGTTCCCAAGTCTGGTCCCTTCAGGGCTGCCTGGGTTTCTGCAGGCCTCATCACCACCTGCTTTCCACCCGGCCTGGACTAAGGGGCGTGTCCTAATATGGGCACTGCCCCCAAAGACTCGAGACCCATTAGGATTGGACAGATCGGTTCCCATGTCCACCTCTAGACCAATCACTGTGGGCAGGGGGCGGGGATAGGCTAATAGACTCCTCCGGGCCCCAGGCTCCAGTCTTCCATCATGGAAGCCAGCGCCTCCGCGCACACTCACCAGGGCTTTCTATTCTTTCAGTTCCCAACAAAAGGGGAAATAGCTTCAAAACCAGGCATGGCCCAGGAGAACCGTCCTGACTCTCCACAAAAAGTGCATGGGAAAAGGCAAGCCATAATTAATACTTGACTCAGCAGCTTTCAAGGGCCAAGGGCCAGGGAGGAAGTCAAGATGATCGGCATCCTCCCAGCACTCTCGTCTTGTGGTGTCCACTTAGGGGTCCAGCCCAGACCACCTGGGACCCTTACTGGCCACAAGCATCAGCCCTCCTATGTGGGAGACTAGAAGCTGCAGTGGGAGCACCCAGGGCTTAGAGGAGAAAGGGTAGGTTGTTTTAGCCAGGATGGGTCAGGTTAGGCTTCAGTAACAAAAACTCCCCACATCTTAGTGATCTAGCAAAGCCAATACTTGTTTTTTTGTCCTCACAAATTTCATGGTGAGTTTGGGTGACTCCAGGGAACCTGTCCTTTGCCTTTTAAATCGACAGTATGGAGGACTTCAGTCTTCCACACATAGCCTCTTTGGCAGGGAAAGGAAGAGATTGTGCCTTGGCTACCCAGAAGTGGCCCGCAACCCATCTGCTCATGGGACCATGCTGGACTTCAAGTAATCCTCCCTAGGTCCCTGCAGAAGAGGTAAATTGGACACCCGGGGATGCAGTAATGTTATCTGCCTTCACAGAGGGAAGCTCTTGACCTGTGGCTGGCAGCTCCTTGGTGTGTGTCTCACCCTGGATGTGAGAAGATGGAACAGGCTCTTGTGAGCTGCTCTCTGCTGGAGCTTGGGATCAGGGAGGAACTGGGAGGAACTGCCTTCTAGCTGTTCACCTCCAACTTGGGAAAGGAGGGGAGGGAAAGAAGTAATTTTAGAACGTGCTCCCCCGGAATTATTGGGAGGGAAAAAAAGGAGCTTATAAGGGACAGGAAGCAGCCGCCCTCCTTGGCAGGCTGCCTGGCGGGAATGTGGGTCCTGTAGGAACAAGCTATGGTGGCCAGCCTACAGGTGAAGCCACTGAGGCTGCTGGCCTAGGATGATTCCCTCAAGGTCACCCAAAGACGGCAGCCTAGAGATTGCCTGGCTGCAGAGTCCTCTGTGGGTGATATTACCCTTGACCTCATTCATAATCCACCCTCGCGAGAATCCTCCCTCTCTTGCATGTCTCAGTCAAACTCTGTCGCAGGTTTCCTTACCAGCTCTGCACCACGTCCACTGCTGGCTGCTGCCCCTGTGGGCCCTAGGTGAGCTTCCCTGACACCCGCCGGCCCCTTTATCCACGCTCGGATTTTGCATCACATGAAGATCTGTGACTCCAGAGCCCCTCCTGTGGGGCCGGACTCTGATGGTCATCTGGGTCATTTCAAGGTGACCGAGGATAGGCTGTCCCATTTTGCCATGAAGACCTTCTTGGGAGCCAGCTGTACTAAGATGTCAACATTCTAAGATTACCTAGCCTATATTTCCAAGACTCTACCGCTTCTCAGCTCTAGGGGTCTGGTTTGAACTTCTCAGGCTGCAGACTGGTACGGAATGTTCTAGAACAGTGCTTACCAACATGGGGGTGTGGTGGCCACTAGATTCACGTGGCTGTGGAGTGTTGAATGTGGAGAGTGGAAAGGAGGAATTGAATTTTAATTTTAGTTTATTGTAATTAGTTTGAATTGAAGACTCTGTGTTCTAGAGTACCAGAACTTTAGAGTCTCTTACTCCAACTTCTCATGGTGGTTTGGATACTCCTTGCTGAAGGGACCCTGATGAAGAATTCTCAGCAACACTTCAGCCCAAGGTTGGGTCACTAGATCTGAAAATCAAACAAAGAGACAAGAATCTCCTATGGATCAGACAGGGTAGGCGAAGTTATGCTGCAGTGACAAGCAACCCCCAATCTGGGGCTTGAAACCACAAAGGTTTGCTTCTTGCCAATGCTCATATTCATTACCAACAGGCTAGAAGTTCTGCTCATCATGGTCACTTGGGGACCCAGAATGATGGACCATCACCCTTTCAAAAGTCTCTGGTCACGGTGCAAAAGAGAGAAGAGGGCTGTGCAGGACCTTGTGGTGGTGATTAACCAGGATGGACACACACTGATTCTGCACACAACTCCTGAGCCAGGATGATTCTCCTGTCCTTATGGGACACAGGAAGTGCAACCTGGCATGTCTTGGGAGGGAGAAAACCAGGAGTATTTGGTTATCCTTGTTAATGGTTACATGGTATCAAAGTCTAAAAGCTGGAATAAAAGTGGACAGGGGTTCCCAGCCTTGGGGGTGTGGAGTAGATGAAAGGTCCTAGACTTGGAGCCCCAGGGAAGATCCAGCCCTGGGTTGGCTGCATGTTCCTGCTCTGGGTTGCTCAGGCTTATTCTTTGAGGAGTGATGCCAGATTTAACCTTGAAAGGTTATTACACATACAGAAGAATGCCTGGCTGAGGAAGAGTGTGTGTCCTTGTGTTTGTGTTGTGGATGGGGATCCTCCTACATGTATACTCCTACACATTCAGTCACCTCTTCTTCCTGCCTGGAGAACATTTATGGGGGGTGGGGTAAGAAATAGTGTTTCTGAATTTTAAAACAAAAGAATACTATATATTTTAGCCTGATTAACACGTGGGATGGCCATGTGATAATTTCTTTCTAGTAACTTGTAAGTAGAAATTGTTGAGTGAATTTTGCAGAAAAAGCTTTCTTACACACGAGGCATTCTGAGCTCTCCCTTTCCTCCAGTCTGGAAGGTGGATGTGATAGTTGTAGTGCTGCAGTCATTTTGAGAACATTAGGATGCAGATCACACTTTATTATTTTGTAATTAATTAATTCATTAATTTTGGGACCAGGATTGAACCCAGGGGTGCTTCACTGCCAAACCACGTCCCATCCTTTTTATTTTTCATTTTGAGACAGGGTCTCCATAAGTTGATGAGGGTGTTGCTAAGTTGCTGAGGCTGGTTTTGAACATGCAATCCTCTTGTCTTCTCAGTTGCTGAGATTATCCATGTGCACCACTGAGCCTGGACACCTTAAAGAGTCTCACAATGGCTAAAAAGAACCTGGGTCCCTGATGACATCAGGCAGCTGCCAACCTTCTGAATTTTCTTTTGTGTTACATGAAAGTAAAGCAATTTCCTATATTGTTTTTTTCTAAATATTTTTTTTAGTTGTAGTTGGACACAATATCTTTATTTTATTTATTGTTATGTGGTGCTGAGGATCAAACCCAGCACCTGGCACATGCCAGGCGAGTCACAACACCAGCCTCTCCTATATTCTTTAAGTGATTTGCACTTGGATATTTGGTTGCGTGCATCCAATCCCTGCTTAATATAGCATTGCAGAAATTGATTGCTTCATCGTGAGCCAAGAAGCAGCTCTCTTAAAGGGGTGACAGGAGAATATGAGATTTGAACTGTGTGGACCTGAGTCTTCATTCTGCTGTCTGCCAGCTGTGTGACCTGGGGCAAGATTCTCTGCCTCTCTGAGCTTCAGTTGCCTCCTTTGTCAACTGGAGATGGTCATGAACCTCCCAAGGGGCATTTATATGACTTCAGTGAGACACATGACATGTGCTCAATAAACACCACACCTTCGCTCTCCCAGGGGCTGTTCCCAGGACTCCACCTCTCACACCTCGGGGTGCGAGGAGCTCATCATTCCCAGTTTACAGGTGAGGAGACTGAACAATGAAGGAGATGCTGAATAATGACCGGGATGCCATGGGGGATGAGTCACCTGGTGCCAACGGGTCCCCAAACACTAGCCACCTTGCACACCACCCCCACCTCCCCACCTTGTGAGACACCCCGACTTCCTCACCGTCCCTGTTCTCCAGATGGGGAGGACAGGACTCAAAGACGTGGTGCCCTCGTCCACCGCCGCGAGACCGTGGGTGGCTGGTACCACGCTGAGCCTGTGCCACCCCGCCCCGCCCCACAGTGTCTTCCCTTCAAGCCTCCTGTCTCGGAGAAAGGAGGCCACAGAGCTTGAAGACACGGCAAAGCGGACTCACTGTCCTGTCGCCCAGGTTCAAGGAAAAAGCAATCGAAGGCTCCCGAAGGAAATAAACACCCTCCCAACCACGGACCTGGACCCCCTGGTGGGCACACCCCTGGGCCCATCCAGAAAACGCTGAGCCAGTGCAGTGCCACACCTGAATCCCAGTGGCTGGGAGGCCGAGGCAGGAGGATCGCAGGTTCAACGCCAGCCTCAGCAAGACTGTAGGCCAATGAGTGAGACCCTGTCTTAAAAAAAAAAAAGTTGGGGGACAAAATGAAGACAATGGCTGCGAAGCTTGTATCCGGAATATTCCTCAAGGGCTTGTGGGTCAGAGGCCTGGTCCCTGCCTAGCACTGTGGGTGTGGTGGCACCTTCAGGAGGTTTAGGTCACTGGGGGCTGCCCTGGAAGGGGGCTCTGGGACCCCAGGCTCTTCCTCCTTCTGTTTTCCAGATCCCAGCCAGGAAGCCGGCCTGTGGCTCCATCAAACCTCCCCCAGGAGCCTGGGAGCAGCGGGCCCACCCAGTAGCCACCAGAGATTCCCAAACTGTGAGCCAAAGTGGACCTTTTCTCTTCACACCTCCATCACCTCAGGAAATGGCACTGTCATGGAAAGCTGCCACATGCCACATGCAGGGCAGAAAGAGACTGTCCCTGAGGGCAGGGTGCCTGTCCTTGATTCTAAATTAGTTTCTTTTCTTTCTTCTTTCCTCCCTCCCTCCCTCCCTCCCTTCCTTCCTTTCTTCTTCTTCTTTTTTTCTTTTTTTAAGCAGGGATTGACCCAGGGCCTCTTAACCACAGACCCTAATCCCTAGCCCTTTATATTTTTCACTCTGAGTCAAGCTCTTGCTATGTTCCCCAGGCCCTTGCTAAGTTGCTGAGGCTGGCCTCCAACTGGCGATCCTCCTGCCTCAGCCTCTGGACCTCTGGGATTTTGGGCTGTTCCACTGCACCCAGCTCTAAATTTCTACCCCTGGACTTGAGTCCCTGGCACCTGGTGGGTGCTTAGTGAGTGCATGTGAGATGAACACGAGGTGAGCGTGATCCTAACCCTTGGCTGAGCACCTACGAGGTGCCAGTCACCATGTTCCTCAGGGGTCGTTGATTCCTGACACCAACCTGTGAAGGAGCGACAGTATTTCATTATCCCCATTTCTCAGGTGAGGAGACTGACGCTCAGGGTGGTTAAATGAGCCTCCTACACTCGCCCAGCTAGAGAGTGGCAGGGCCAGGATTTGAACCCACGAAAGCCAGATCTCAGAACTGGCGTCTCCATGCTCAATGCTCCCTTTGCCTCCTCTCCACAAAAGGACACAGGAACAGGAAGGGGACGGGCCACTGTGGTGGATGACACTGCTCCAGAGGGTGTCTAAACTGGGGGAGCAGAGACCGCTCTCCAGACCAGCTGGGCTGTCCTAATTGTGGGCTGCAGACACTTGTCCCAAACCTGGGGCTAAAACTCCCTCACCTTGGTTTTCCCAGAGGCCTGGGGACATCTGAAATCAGGGCCACTGGGCCACAGTGGGGTGTCGCACATTCCCTCCTGGGGACCTGAGGAGGTGTCCCTGTCTGGCCTCTGCTGGTCTCTGCTGGCCTCTGGTGTCTGCTGACATCCTCCTGTCTCTGCCCTGTCTCTGGCCTTGGTGGCAGGAGCCTCCCTCTGCCTCATCACAGACTGTCTCCCCTCACACCACCTGAACTCACCCCGACCTGCCAAGGCCTTGCGCCCTCCAGCAACGTTGCAGCTTCTAGAGAGGAGACCCGGGTCTCTGGGCATTGCAGCTCCCATCCTGAGTTGGTGGGGAGAGGCTGAGAGGGGGCCATTTGCCCTGCAGGGGCTGCAGAGGGCTGGCTCCGGAGGTCCCCAGGCAGAGCTGGCCTTCCGCCTGGGTGGGTGTTAGCCTGGGAGAGGCGGGGGGTGCGGCTCCCAGCACAGGTGTACCCCATCTCAGCGGATCCGCCCAGCTACTCGCTGAAGTGACACAGCTACACCCACGTCCCAGATGTCAAAACCCAGGCCTCAGCCTTTGGGGGAACCTCCGGAGATCACAGAGCTACCGAGACTCCCGCTGGGGTCTCTCCTCCTTTCTCTAACCCAGAATCCTTGATTTTTGGAGGTGGTGGTTAGGGTACTGGGATTGAACTCAGGGGCCCTGGACCACTGAGCCCCATCCCCAGCCCTGTTTTGTGTTTTATTTAGAGACAGGGTCTCACTGGGTTGCTCAGGGCCTCGCTGTTGCTGAGGCTGGCTTTGAACTCACGATCCTCCTGCCTCAGCCTCCCCAGCCCCTGGGATGAAAGGCGGGTGCCACCGTGCAGGCTCAGGAGCTTGGTCGGTGTGCAGTCGGAATCCATTCGCTCTGGCATCCTTCCTTCCTGCCTTAGAGGTTCCCCGTCCTCCCATCTCCGGCGGAGGAGGACTCCTCTCTCCTGTTCCAGTGACATCTCCCACTGTTTCCCAGGGGCGGCTGGGTTGAGGCTGAGTGCTCTGGGATGGATTAGTAATGTCTGCCTTGGGCACCGGCTGTGGCCTCAGACGTGGATGGCTGGCGGTGGCTCCCCAGTTCTGGCCCTAGTGACATCGAGAAAGAATCCCATTTATCTCTGCGCTTTCAGGACAAAATCGTGCATCCCCAAGCACCCTTCATGAGGCTGTCAGGTCGTTTTCTAAAGCAAGGTGGCTTGTCTACCAATTGGGAGTCACACAAGGACACCCTTGCATCCCATCTGGGTCCTGATTTTGCAAGGTCCCTGGGTGTCGTCTAGCCTCCCGTCGCCTCTCCAGCCCCCTTCCTCCTGGGACCAGTTCTGAGCCTTCTCTATGCACAGCGCCCACCCCATCCCGCGGGCTGCACTCTGGGCCCTTGGAGACGCAGAGAGCGGCTGTCCCACCTGAAGGTGGCCTGTCACCTGGAATGGGAAGCAGAGGCACGAACCCAACAGGAAACTATCCCTCCCCGCGCCCCCCCCCCAGTCTTCGGGGGCGGGTGGTGGTCTGCAGCCCGGGACGTGCACGTCGGGTGGACCCCGCGCCCCGGCCCCCGGGCGCGCTGCCGGGAAGGAATCTAACGAGACGTTAATAGATAAATAAAAATAGCTCCCGAGGAGCCGAGGAGCCGCGGAACAAAATGATTTCTTTCTGTGCGCGTAAACTCATGAATAATCAAATCGCACCGTCCCCAAATGAGCTCTTGTCAGCCTCCTCCCGATTTCCTCCCGGAAGGTCACCTCGGAGCTCCCAGCCTGGTGGCTCTGCCCTCGTGTTCATCCTCCCCCTCCCAGGACCCCCTCCCCCTTGGAGGGAGAATTAATTCCCCAGCGCCATGGAAACGTGCAGAAAATGCGAATGGGAGGCTGGGCAGCCTCGTGCAGGAGGCCGGGGAGGCAGCGCCGTCAAGTATGGGGGGGGGGGGGCTCGGCCGCGGCTTTGTGAGCTGAACCAGAGCCCTGGCTCCGGGCTGCTTTGGTGTCACATTTTAACCTACCAGATGCCTCGAGAAGCAAGAGGATCGGATCTGCCTCCTTTTCTTTTTTCCTTCATAATAAAAAAAAAAAGGAAAGAAAAAAATTATTTTTTTATTTTCCCTCCTGTGTTAAGGGAGAAAACAGTGACAGGGACAAGTGACAGCTCGCTAATTATTCCCTTACTGCCACTACTGTTCTGGCTTTGGACGCATTGCTCATTTCTTCCCGTCTTCGCACTGAATAATGCATGGTCCCTATCTGTATTCAGGCGGCACCTCGGGGACCGCAGCCTAACTAGCTGATAACTGATTCGGTTTGTAAGCAGGGCCGCTGGGAGCCCAGGGGAGAGGTGGCCAGGAACAAATCTGACACCTCTCCTCAGCCCTCCGCAACATCAAGGAGGGGGGCGGGGGGCTGCGGCTGGGTCCTGGGAGGGCACTTGACCCCAGCTAAGGAGGGCCACCTGACGATGGGGGGCAGGGGGTGACAGCGATGAGAAGGGGAGTAATCACCATAACAGAAACAGTGGACTGGCCTTCCACAGTCCTTCATCAATTAGGGACAGACAGGACAACCTTCTGAAAAATGCCTCTTCTGCTGCGCCCTTGGGTGAGCCCACTAGGCTACCCTTACGCAAACTGAGATGGCTGGGGTGTTGCTAGGTGATGCCATCTCTTGAGACTCGGTCATGTAGGTGGCCTGCCAAATGTTGTTGTGTGGCACATGGCTGTTGCAAGTACCTAGCTTGTACTAAACTCATGGCACGCACCATCACTTGTGATCCTCACAGGAAGGTCTGATGGCAACACACTGGCAGACGTAACAGCTAGCTATTACTATGCTAATGCTGCGTAACAAATGGGCTCTGGTCTTCACTATGGACGATAGCGCTTATTGATTTTTCTGGCTCAGGGGTCTGCAGGGAGGTCAGTCTTGTGCTGATTTTGGCTGAGCTCATCTGGGCTCAGCTGCAGGCTGCAGGTATGTGAGGGTCAGGTGTGCTCTCACAGTCTCATTCCAGGGCCCAGTTGGCAAGGACAGGGCTAGCTCCCTGCAGAAGTGCAAGCCTATTTCTGGCCTCCAACACCATGGTCTCTGCTAATACCCCATTGGCCAGAGCAAATCACATGGCCAACTCCTGCATCAAGGGCTGGGATAGTGAGTTCCACCCACCATTATCAGGGGCCAGCTTGTGGGCACACCCTGCTGATGGGAGATGACTTAGCCACTGAGAAGGAGTCATAGAGCAGTCCCAAGGGACTTAGCACCTCTCACTCACTGCCCGGAGCAAATACTTTTGCAGAAACACTCATTTCTTTGGTCTCCAGATTGTGCTCTTCATTAAATGATGCCAAGAGTCTAGAATAATCCAGTGATGATGATATTCAATATGGCAAATCCTTACTCAGAGTCTGCAGCACCAAGTCTGATTCTATGTGCTTCCCATGCATCAACTTGCCTTCTCTTTTTAATAACTTGGGAAGGCAGATACTATCACTATCCCTGTTTACAGATGAAAGAAAAAAAAAAACAGGCACAGAGAGGGAAGGGCATTTGTCTGAGGTCACACAGCTGCACAGAGGATGAGCCAGGAATTGAACTCAGGCTGCTCCAGAGAGCAGGCTTTTATTCCCTAAAGGTGAAACTAGACCATAATGCAGAAGTTCGAATGATGGATGGAGACGGAGGTTTGAGATGCCCAGTGCAGTTGGCCTTGAGAAATATACTCGGGCAGGGTCAGGCTAGTTCCTGGGCTGGGCTGTCCTGCCTTTGAATTCTGGACATTCTTGAGAAGAAGTGCCCCCCCCCCCAGTCCCACTCTGAGGTCAGAGCTCCCAGGCTCTCTCTCTCCAGTTCTACCTGAGCTGTCACCACCAACATTCTGGTCCCCGACCACAAGTGACACATTCAGGAACCTGCTGGTGGAACTGCACCTTCTCCCAACAGGCAGGTGGGAGACCTCTCTGGGAAGCACAGGCCACTAGGCCTATGCGTGGCTTCCTGGCCCCATGGGGCCAGACCTCCGCCATGATCCTCTCCCCTCCCTTCCTGGTAAGATCTGGTGGAGGCAGCAAGAGCCACAACACCAGCTCTTTAGACAAAGGAACAAGACCTGGTCAATGTTCCCCTGTTTTGAGGCCTGATGATCCACCATGGGGTCCACACGGAGACCCTTACCCAGGGAGAACAGGTGCAGCCCCAAAGCCATGCTGCCAGGAGGGTGCACAGCAGTGCATTTCTGGAGTCTTGAACTGTCTGGCGCATAGTAGGTGCTCAGTGACTCCTTACCCAGGGAGTGGGTGGGTGAGTGCCTGAACGAATCCTTCCCACATCATTCCTTATAGATGAGGCCAGGCAGTGTAATGTTCTTCCTATAGGACGCCTGTTAGGTGAGCACCTACTATGTGTCCGGAGCTCTTCTAAGGCCTCTGCCATTTTGGCCCCACAAACACTGAGTAGGATGTCACCGGGTGCCAGAGGAAGCAGGATTGGGGGAAGAGGACACCTCCCCTGTTGACATTGGGTCTCCAGGTGAGTGTCCCCTCCTCATGAACTGGGCTCCGTGGCGCTCCTGATACCCGGGTTACAGACCAGGGGCTGAGGCTCTGGGAGGAGAGGTGCCTGAGGCCGGCCACCCCGAGAGCCCGCCTGAGGTTGGTGTCTGAGATGGGAAGTGACCGGCCCGAGGCCAGGAGGGTAGTGGCGGGCCAGAGGCTGGACACCGAGATCGGGAAGGGGGCTCTGGGTCCCCACAGCTGTCCCCTGGCCGGGTGTGCTTCTGCATCTAGCCACCCAGCGCTGTCTGCTGGGGTGACATCGGCTCCCTGTCAGGAGCGGCATGTCACGGCAGCCGCGGGGGCGGCAGGCAGGCGTTGGCAGGTGCCTTAAAATAGCAGCGCAGCGTCCCCGCGGCTGCAGGAGCTGTTCTCCAGCAGACTCCAGGACGCGGCCCCTCTGCAAGGAAATGGAGGAGGCACGCACCTCCCCTGCTCCAGGGTCTGCGGATCGCCAGCCAGACTCCGAGTTCCAGAACCTTCCTGAGCAGCTCCTCCCATGTGTGCCCTTCGCCCTCCCTCCTCAGGTCACATCCGCTTATTGGAGCCTGGACCCACTGATGTCCCCGCTTCCTTTGCCCTGGCTGATCTGCCTGCCTGGAGGCCCTCCCAGCAGACACATGGTATGCAGTAGGTGCTTAATGTATGTCAAACGCATCCCCGTGTAGATGCTGACATCTCACTGTCCTTCAAGCTCAGCGCAGGGGTCAGTGCCTCCAGGGCGACCCCGAGATCCCGCCTGGAGCAGGGACGCCTCCTTCCTCTAGGGGGCGCCGCCGAGCTCGGATCAGATGACTCGTCGCCCCGCCCCGCCCCGCCCCCTTGCTCAGGGACCTTCTGGAGCCGGGAGGGATCATTGCCTGCAGGCCCAGCGCTCTTGCTGCGCCCAGGGCAGACATGGCTAAGCAATCACAGCTCACTTTCTCTGCAAGTACTGGAGACCAGGCAGCCAGGAGCCATGGGTGGGAGCAGGCAGGAGGACGTCTCCTGCAGAGTCCTCGGTTCCCAGTCTGAGCCACAGGTTTGGGACAAACGGCCTCCAGAAGCTCTTTGACGGCTGCCTGGACCGTGGACTGGGAGGCTCTTCAGGGCGTGGCTCTGACCCTCCTGGTCTGGTGCCTGCCGAACCCCAGGCGCTAAAATCCGTGAAGGGCAGGAACCTGGGGAGACGGGAGGCTGCCCCAGAGTTCCCCTGGGCTCTGCTCCCAGGTCCCATCCCGTGGTCTCCGGGGAGCCCAGAGCCTGGAATCCCAGACCATAGGCTCCTGCGGGTGGTTTCCAAAGCAAAAGTCCCAATGCCCGACTGCGCAGCCGCCAGGATCCAGGCTACAAGACCCAGAGCAGCCAGAGAATGGGGAGAGGGAGGCAGAGAGTGGAGGCTCAGCAGGAACCTCACCTCCTGAGCCTCAGCACCCTCATCCGTAAGAGGGGTGGGCGCATCTGGAGGAGCCAGCGGCAGGCAGCTGTGTGGCCAGGTTGGGGAGTCCCCAGGGTGGCTGACACAGGGCAGACGCGACGTTAAGGTGATGGCCCCATCATGCTTTTTATGGGAACTTCCCGGGGAGGCATGAAGCCTGCGTCCCTACCCCTGGGCCTCCTGTCCCTGGGAGGCAGTCTCCAGAAGAGGAGAGGGCCCTTCCCTGGGCACACCACTCCATCATCTCTGTGGTCCCATTTCACAGACTGGGAAACTGAGACCCAAGAAACAATGCCACCAGCTGGTCTCGTGCAGTGACAGTTGTGGGGATTTGAATCCGACATCTGTGGAGTCCTTGCCCATGGTATCTGCATGGGACTGTCCCATTTTGATGGAAATCTTCACCTGGATGGCTTCTCCCTCACTCATCTGCTATCATCAGTTTCATGCTCTGGAGACGTTCACAGTCAGCTGTGGAAATGGGTCTGGCAGATGGTTCAGTATCATGGGAAGAGCCTTTGAGCTGATCTGAGGGGAAGACTTCACAGAAGGGCTATGTTGTCTGGGTGTTGCAGTGTGAATAGGAGTTCACTAGGTGGTTAAATGGAGGAAGGGAGGGCCAGACAAAATCTACAGGTGGATGTGATGCTGTACATTGGTCATTTTCTGTGAAGAAGATGGCAGGGAGGGCCTTCTAGGCAACCAGATCAGCAGCGGCCAAGGTCTAAGGCAGAGGGGTTCAGCCAGAGCCTGAAGACCCTTCCAGAGCATTTGAGCTTTTCCCTGCGGGCAGGGGAGTCAGGGGGCTGTGGTCCAGTTTATCAGTTTACAAGTGGATTCTACTTCCCCTTGTCCTCCGTGTCATGACCCCTGGCTGCTCTTGTCCAGGTCAAAGCAGAACCTGAGATGGGCAAAGATCAGCACAGACCTTTCAGCACAAGCTCCCCTGGAGAGAGCCTAACTTCCGCTCAGGGACCTTAAGCCATGGAGTCACAGGAACCCACAATGAAGACCTCATGGCCCCGTGATTCTGAGACCTGCATGCGGCACCATTCATTCAGTCATTTACTTAACAAGGTCAAAGAGCCCCCAGCCAATAGTGTATCAGTTAGTTATGGCTGCAAAACAAACATCCCCAAACTCAGTGGCTTCCATTGAAAGTAACTTACTGGCCTGCTGTTTGCTGGGACCTGGAGCATAGCAGTGGACTCTGGGATGGACTGGGCCTGTCCAGGGCTGGACTCCCATTCCATGTGCCTGTCCTCCTCCTCTTGGTCATGGAGGAAATGTGCTCACAAGAACTCACAGGATCTGTGAACCAGATCTGCTGGGGTCACTCTGATGGCAATGGTCCTCGCCCTGGCTCAGGTCGGTAGGATCAGGAGCACCCTGACATGGCCACATCTGCAGTGGGCAAAGTCCTCATGTGGGTGGGCAGAAGGTGGGTCTGCCTGGTCTCACGGCCAGCGTCCCTTCTCAGGTCCACGGTCACTCAGACACCCACCTGCGAGCCTCCTTCCCGGGCTGCCCGGCCAGCTTCGGGAATGAGGGAGCGAGTCCCCCCTCTGTGCTCAGTGGCAACCCCCTTGGGGAGGGGAAGCAGATAGCAGAACCGTGCTATTTACAAGCTTTCAAATGGGTTATTGAATCATAAAGTGGAATCACAGGCTGTAACCAAATCAGCAAGGACCAGATTCAATAAAGTGCGGAGGGGGGACCACATCCCGCAGAAGCTTGTTAAAGGCGTCTCCTCGGCCGCCGTTTCTTAACATCTCATTGTTTCTGGTGAATAAACCCCGCACATCTGGTTAGTGGCTGCCGCTATTAATCCCATATGTGGTTTATGGGGGAGGAAAAGCCATCAGTAGGTGCCACTGAGACCTACGGAGGGCTCCATGGGTGCTTCCTCCCCCTGGTTGAGCAGCCAGGCTGAGGCTCTGTCCCTGGCCACCAACGCCGTAGCTGAGCCGCCAAGGCCTGGAAGTGAAACCAATGGCAGGCGCGGGGCCCCTAGAGAGGCCTGGGAGGTGTCCCTGGGAGTCTCTGCCAAGGAGGCCCCGGGGGCATCTGTCCTGGGGCTTTTCCTACCACTGGTCTCACGTCTCACAGCTGCCTCCTCCTCCCTGCCCCTCCCTGCCCACCACCCACCGTCCCTCACCTGGACCCCCATCAGTGGCTTCTCAACACTTCCGCCCCTCCCTCTGGGCTGGGCCCTCCCTCTGGACTCCGCCCCTCCTTCCTGGCTCCGCCCCTCCATCCTGACTCCGCCCCTCCCTCCAGGCTCCACCCCTCCACCTGGGCTCCACCCCTCCATCCTGCCTCTGCCTTTCCCTCCTGACAGGCCCCTCCCCCTGACCCCGCCCCTCCCTCCTGACCCCGCCCCCCCACTGCACACTACAGCCAGCTTGATCTTTTCAAACACAAGCTCAATTACATGTCACCTCTGGGTGGCCCCTCCACCTCCCTCTCGTCCCTAGTGCTGGACCCCAGTTCTTCCTGCAGGGGGTGGCTGGCCCCAGCGCCCTCTGCACCAGACCCCACCCCACTCCCTTCCTGGAGCTCTCTGGGGCCCAGGGGACCACAGGGACCTTCTTTCTGTGATTTGCACCCACGGTGCTTGGTCACTGTGCCAGCCTCCCTTCATACTATCTGCCTGGAAACTTCCTTGCCCTGTGACCAGATTATAGCCTGATTGTCACAAGTGTTCCTCTGAGGAAGGCAGAGAAGTTTGAGGTGCAGTGTGGGGGCGGTGTCCCCCAGGGGTCCATGCACTGAAACTTAGTCTCCCCGGGCATGCTGGGAACTTGATCCAACTACAGTATTTAGAAGGGGGCTTTAGGGAAACGACTAGGATTAGATGAGGTTGTCGGATGGAGCCCATGTGACTGATCTCTGGTGGCTTTATGGGGAGAGGGAGAGAGCCCTCACAGGCAGGCACAAATACACACTTGCCCCCACCTCTTGCTGCATGGTGCCCCGTGCACACCTCGGCAAGTTGCTCTCCAGAGCTGATGCTATGCAGGTTAAGAGTCAAGCTGAGGACCAAGCCTTTATAGTGGGCTTTTGGGGAACATTTTAAGTCTGAACTATAGTATCCTCCCAAACTGTGAGTTAAATAAACTTCTTTTCTTTATAAAGTCAGCCAGTTTCAAGTGTGTCCTTATAGTAATGGAAAACAGACAAATACAGAAGGCTTCCAGGGCCTCCTTGAACTAACGAGCATTCTTACTATATCGGTTCTTGAAGCGCCTCTTTCTTGGGTTCCACAAACCTAAGATTTACTTGGTAGATTTTTCTGTACCTCCATCCCTGGGCCAGATAAAGGCAGGCTGCCCTCCCCCAATCCTCCTCCAGCCCCCACGGTGTCTCCAGCTCACAACCCTGTGCCTGGCAAGATGCTCACGAATATTTGAAGAATGAATGACCATCTTCTCCAGCAATGGGGATGGGCCGAGGAGGGAACCAGGCACTTCTGGGCTCTTGTGTCCCTGGCTCAGATCCCATTTCCCCAACCCTGAGATGGACTCACCATGTCCCATTCTCTGGTTCCTCCTGGTGACCTCAGGAGCCTCTGGAGACACCAGGGGCCTGCCTGCCCGAGAGCCAGGGGCCAGCATGGGGAGGGACCCTGGTGCCCGGATGCCTGGGCTTCCTCTAACTCCAGTGAGAACCTGCGTGCCCCCGAGCCCTGGAAACAGGAGGCAGGGCCTGGCACGGGTGGAGGGCAACAGGCCCTGTGCTCAGACCTGCCGAGGGACAGGACTGGCCACCGAGCCTTCGTGGAAGCCTGGAGGAGAGGCAGAGGGCTTTCTCCACGTCTTCTACAGGAAGCTGCTGAGGTTTGGGCTTTACCCCTGGGGGGAGCACCTCAAGGGCCCCCTGACTTTTCTGGGCTTTTCCAGGGTGGTTCTGTGAGGCGAGTCTCCTTTCCCTCTGTTTGACGTCATCAGAGTCACCCTGTTGTAGCATGGACCAGCATCCCCTCCTTTTGAAGACCACGTAATATTCCATTGTATAGATGTGGCACAGTGTGTTTAGCCGTCTACCCGTCAATGGCCTCTTGGGCTGTCATGAGCTCTTGAGGATGAGGTTTAAACAGAGGCCTGATGGACTAGAAGGAGGTTTTGACATTCACAGTAATAAGTAGTGGTGAGTGTAGGAAAGGTTTTTGAATTAGACCCCGGTTCAAATCTTGCCATTGATACTTACTGGCTGTGTGACCCAGGTGAGTCACTAGGCTGCTCTGAGCCTCCATTCCCCCATCTCTAAGAAGGGGGAGAAAAGACCTATCTTCTCATGTTGATACGAGGTTCTGAGCACTGAAGACAGTGACTGGCCCAGAGCAGACTAAGTGTACTAGGTGAGTCTCATTCAGTTCATGGTCCTGATCAGGTCTGTTCTGTGCAGTTGCACAAGTTGTTCAATGTCCAAGAGCACCTGGTCCCGGTACTCAACAATATGAATCCTGGATACTTTATCTGCTCAGAGGGGCCCCTTTGTTCCTGCCACACAACGGCACCCTATGTGCTAGTGTGGCCTGGGCCTCAGTCCACAGAGGTACAACCCTGCTTGACCCAGGAGGACTGATAAGGAGCAGAGGGGCTCATTAACTGATCCGAGGCCACACAGCAGTCCATTGGGTGTGGGGACCTGGCTCCAGGCCTGAAAAACAGGTTGAGGAATTCCACAAAGAGCCCTGGGGAGGCTGTTGAACCGGCTGGGGTCTGCCCCTTAGCTTTCCTCCCCCTCTCCCAGTAAGAAGCAAGCGGAAACTGGAATTAAAAAAAAAAAAAAATAGAAAGAAAGAAAGAAAAGAAAACCACTCGGTCCCCTTCACAGCCAGGCCCGGCCACGGGGATGGCCTCGGAGTGGCCGCTGACACAGGCCGGCGTTGTGGAGGCCCCCCACCCCTTCCGCGGGGATCGGTTTCCAGACGCCCAGGGCCGGCGACTATTTAGTCTGGGTTTGCTGACCCCGGCTGCCTGGGCTGACTGCGGAGGACGGATCAGGTTTCTGCGGGCACAGTCCCCTCCCGCAGCCCCCGCCCCGGCTCCTTACACAAACACCCACCTTCAGCCTGGACTTCCGGCCACGTCTGCTGGCAGGAGACGGCCACCAGCCTCCCACGGCAGGGCCCGCTCGGCCTCGAACCCCCGAACTGGACGGAGGGCACCCCACGTCCACCCCCTCCCTGCAGGGCTGCCTCGGACCCCGACGGCTGGATCCGCAAGTTACTAAAAGAAAAAAAAATGTCCCCTGCGTACACAGTGTTCCTCTTCCCGGGGACGTCAGCTGTGGACCCTCAGTGGGGACACTGAGGCCCTAGAGGGGCAGGGCGGGCCCTGAGCTCAGCCTCGTTCTGATTCGGCCTTTGGCCTCCCACGCCTTCTCCATCCCGGCTTCTGGAGGCCCAGAGTCAAGTCCTTCTACCAACCTAGCCCCTTGCAGAGAAGGGCTGGCAGTCACCGAGGAACTGTCCCCTTCCTCCGTATTCACCTCTGCCAGGCCCAGTGCTGTCCTCCACATGCGGGGGTCTCAGGAGGTTAAGGGAAGCGCTGCCACTACTTCTCATTTTACGGTTGAAGGTCTGCCCCTTAGCTTGCCCAGACAGGGCAAGCAACTTGAAGAAGGTCACACAGCCGGCCAGCAGAGGAGTCTGAATTACAGCTCAAGAGCCCCCCTCTTCCACAGCAGAGCTTTCCGTTTCTGAGTTTTCCTTTGTGGCGGGAATGGGAGACTGGGGTTCACGCATGTATTCAGGCATTCTTTTCCTTCAGCACCAACGTGAGTGATTTTAAAAATAGCAAAACAAAACATCATCCAACAGCAGATACCGCAATGCATGTGGGGGCCCATTAGATTTCCCTGTGACTGTGCAACGGGGAACCCAGACTCCCTCCGTTTCGCCTCCACACACACAACAGGGCCAGCTTCTGCAGACCATTCCGTGCAGATTCTTGCAGGACACCCCCTCCCCCCGCCCTTATCAAATGCTGATATATATGCAGATGCATCATTTTATGGGGCTTTCTAAGCCATACATAGTTGCAATATTTGATTTTTAAAAAATCAATAGGAGACGTATTGCTTTGGTGATTGGGAAGAGAATAAAGATATTAAAAATTAAATCACATTTTAAAACATCCCCCGGTTGGATGTTTTGAAGTTGCAAAGTCCAAGTTCTATTCCAGAAAGTTCCGCACCAGCGAAGCTGGAGTCCCCCTAGAGATGCTCAGATCCGGTGGCTGGCTGTTGTGTTTGGCTGAGGCTGGGAGGAGGGGAGGCCTCGGATTCCCAGCAGCTCCACACCCTCCCGCGGCCCCTGGTCGATGAGCATTGTGCTGTGTTTGTCGACTCAGCAAAACAGGCCCGCCTGCTCCGAGTGGAAGGTGATTGCCTACTAGCCAATTAATTCTGATTTAATTGCTCAGGCTCTAAAACGCAGGTCTGAACAGCTAATCTGGTGGAGGGTGGTTAGCCCCACAGATGCTGCCCTCCCCGCTCTGGGGAGCTGCTTGGAGAGTCAGAGAAAACAAGGATTCTCTGCAGAGCCCTGGGGTGTCTTGCCGGGAAAGCGCCCCTGGCCATCAGGGGTGTAGCCCAGAAAGTGGGGCTGAGACCTGGCCACGAGTATCACCCAAGGAGGGCACTAGAAATGGATGGATCCAGTTCGGTGTGGTGGCCCACGCCTGTCATCCCAGCAGTTCTGGAGGCTGAGGCAGGAGGATCCCGAGTTCAAGGCCAGCCTCAGCAACAGCGAGGCACTAAGCAGCTCAGTGAGACCCTGTCTCTAAATAAAACACAAAATAGGACTGGGGGTGGGGCTCAGTGGTCAAGGGCCCTGAGTTCAATTCCTGGTATTCTGACCTTCTCCCCCCCCCCAAAAAAAAAAGGAAAAGGAAAAGAGGAAAGGGGTGGATCCTGTTGCAGTCTGCAGCCTCACTGGCACTCAGCACTCTCCGATGGCCTCCCGTTTTCTTCCCTCCTGAGAGGGGCCTTCCCTACACCAGTGGCAGCTGCCGGAGGAAGAAGCTTTGCCTCATTCATGGCTTAGCCACTGCCCACCTAGTGCCTGATGTATAGTAGGTGCTCATTAAATCGTGGTTGATTTAATGAGCACAATCTGCCTTTTCCTACTGCAACTGCTAAGGGAACCAGGAGAGACCTGCAGGAGACTGCAGGGGGAACTGAGCCCAGAGAAGGGGCTCGGCTGGCTCAGGCCAGGGGCTGACTTGAACGGTGAAGCCTATGAAGCCTTTGCCAGACTGTCCCCAGGGGTCCTCTGGGGAGGGCGGCCTGGAAGAGGAGGGGACACTCAGGGCGCCACTTTCTTCTGGACCAACAGCGTCTGTCCCACAGCTCCCGACCTGAAGACGGCTCATTACCCACCGGCTCCCCTCTCCCAGGTCTGCGCCTGGGGGCCACTGGGAACGGGCTGGTGGGGGGCCCTGCAGCCCTGGAGAGGAAAATGATATATATCTAATCTCTGACCTTCAGATGACCACAGGGATTAATCAAGGGCTTCAGCTGGGGGTGGGAGGGCCCGGGGGCCTCTCCGGATGCCGCCCTCACCCCCCAGCCAGGCAGGGCTCTGGGGGTGGCAGGCCCGAGGCAGGGAGGGAGGGGGAGTAGGCTGGAGCCTGGAGCAGGGTGGGGACGGGATCTGAGCACAGGGAAGACAAAAGATGGGGATGACAGCCCACTGGGGTGGCCAGGCGCAGGAGGAACAGCAGAGGGAAGACAAAGAGGGAGAAATAAAGGCTAAGAGGAACCCAAGAGCCTGCGCACAAAGCCAGGGCGAACAAAGGGTCGGAGCCAGCGGAAGACGCCCGAGCTGACAGGAGAGGAGGCCGGGGAGTCCCTCCCGAGGGCCCCCAGCCCGGACCCTCAGCCCAGCCCGGGTACCCACGGCTCCCAGGAGCCTCTGCGGCCGACAGCAGGGCTCCCTCCCGCCTCCCAGCGCCGCGCCCTCTGATTGGCGGGTCTGGCAGGGCAGCAAGGTGGCCACGCCCACCCATCTTGGCTCCTTGGAGGAGGCCGAAGCCCCAGAGAGTCCCGGGCTTCCTGAAGTGTTGAGAGCCACCCCAAGTCCTCCCTCCCCCTCCTTCCCGCCACCTAGAAAGCTGTCCAAGTGGAACAGCCTGCAGCTATTACAATAAACACCTCAGCCGCAACCTGCCTCTCATTTGCATATTAGCAGCCTTAATTTGGATGAAATATGCAAATATATGCAAAATGAAATTCATCTCATAATGACACAAGGCGATTAAACAATTTTTATGCTTAAATATTCTGTTTAATGAAATCAAACAGACCTGCGCGTGTGACAAATTCTCCACAGCATGGAGAAATTAGTGTGGATATATGTCTGGGTGTGTGTGCATGGGCACGTGCGCACGCGCGTACGTGTGTGCAAAATATATGTATATATATATATCTGTATATAGAGACATATATAGATATGGATGCAAGAATATCAGCCCACCAGCATCCTCAGAGAGCAGCCTAGACCCGCTTTACCATTTTGTCGGGGGAAAAAAGTGTTTTTGATAAGCCAATGAATTGAGAATGATATGACTGAAAACTGCTAAAACAAGTTAGGAGCAATCTGCCTTTGTCTCCTGCTCTGGAGGGGACCCGCCAGCCCCGCCCTGCGCCACCACAGTGTGGCCATAAGGTAGCTGTCCTCAGGCTGGAGGGAAAGGGATCGCCCGGGCAGCAGGGGCCCTGGTTCCTGCTCAACCTCGGTGCCCAGGAAATGGAGTGAGGAGGCCTCTGCGCGCCTCCCCCCAGGAGGCTGCCCGCGGTGTCCCTCGGCCCAACTTTCTTGTTTTGCTCATCTGGGCAGAACGTGTTCTGGCTCTGGCCGCGGGGAGATGGTTGGAGGGCCTTTTTGCCCAGAGCTGTGCTCTGATAAAATCCATTCTGATTTTTGCCTGGAGGAGAAGGAGGAGGAGGGAGAAGAAAGGGAGGAGGGTGAGGAAGACAAGAGCAGGAAGTGGCAAAGAAAGGAAAAGAAGGGAGAGAAAGAGAGAAGTATAGGGGGGATGGGGAATCAAAGTGGAAAGAAGGCCGGAGCACAGACAGACATGCACATAAAAAGGGGGAAAAAAAAGAGCACAAAAATCATGGCTCACACCTTCTACATGTGCCTACATTTTCTTTCTGTACCCAGAACAGGATCATTATTGCAACCACAAGGAAGTTGAGGGCCGAAGATGTCAAGTAGTTTTGTCCACGTCGCCCTGCACAGATAGGTGGAGGCCTCACACTGAGGTTAGGGTGAGCCCCACTTGGAGTCTGAATGCTACCTGAAGGTTGGAAAGAAGAACTGCTCTAGAATTCTTTAAGGGAGAGGAGCTAGTTTAAAAACTCAACCTGAGGACCTCTGGAATATTTGGGAAAAATAACTGAAGAGCTAATTTGCATAGGGGCCCCTGAGGCTGCTGGGAAAAATCCATTTTGAGATCAAATGGGGTCTGCAGGCAAGAAGTGCCCTGTCCAGGTGGTGCCCTCTCAAAGGGACTGCATCATGGTAAGGTCAATCTTGGGGCTGACGGGTCCTTTGCCGTCTCCCAGATGCATGGTGCTTTGCAAGAGGGTGGCAGCCCCCCCGGGGTCATAGTTAGGAGCCCTGTTGTGGGTATGACAGTGAAGTTGGCGCTGTAGAGTGTACTCAGGACTCATCCCTCTTCTCTTTCCTTCTGGGGAAAGGTTCCCCCAAAGTGGCTGGAGTACTCCCCCCAGAGGCCCTGGACACCCTCCTTCCTGGAGGCAGAAGAGTCAAAGCTGGGGTGCTTATGCAGAAGGAGGGCGGGGCTTCCAAACCCCAGGTCACCCTTGACAGCTGAGCTCTGGTGGCGCAGACAATTCGGGGAGAGGGATCTCAGCCCCGAGAGCTCAGAAGGGTGAGGCTGGGTGTCGTGGAGTCTTGGGTTCCATCTGGGTTTGGTGACCTCCAGAAAATCACTGGAGCAGGCTGAGCCTCAGTTTGCCCCGCTGAGCAATGGGAGAGTATCTTCCCGTGATTCCTGAGACAGCTTCCGATGCCCCTTGCTCCCCAGAGACTCACATTGAAGGCTTGGTCGGCTTGCACCGGGGTTCAGAAGAGAGCCTTTGGGGAGGTGATTGGATCACAAAGGCTGTGACCTCAGCAAGAAACTGACCCACTGATAGCCGAATGGACCTCTGGGAGGTGGTGGACAAAGGAGGAAGTGGGTCACTAGGGGCAAGCCCTCGGGGACTATTTCTTGTTCCTGTGCGTCTCTCTCTCTCCCCTTTCCAGCTGTCATGAGCTCAGCCGCTTTCTTCCAACGCCGTCTCCTGCCATGATGTTCCTGCTCGGAGCCAGCCAACCATGAGCCAAAATTAAGTCTTTTTCCTTTAAGTTGTTTGTGTTGGGCATTTTGGTTGGAGTGACGGGAAGCTGGAGCAGTCACTGAGCTGGCTAAGTGTCAAGGGCGGGATTGAGATTGAGGCAATCATCATAACAACGTCCGTAACAACTGTGACCACTTGGAGTGTGTCTGCCACTGCGCGGAGCCCCCTCCCAGCAGCCTGCGAGGTCTCCTGAGCACCTCTTTCCCTGTTCCAGGTCACGGGAAGGAGGCTCCGGAGGAGGTGATTGATGAGTCCAAGGTCACATAGCAAGTCACCGGCTGTGCGGACAGGCATCAAGGTATCCTGGCTCCAGGCCAACATCTGGGAAGCCACCTTGAATCCTCAAAGCAATTTCTAGGGATTCTTAGCCATTTATCATCTCGCTCTTCTCCTGGTTCTAAGGTTGATGGATTTTGAGACAAGGGCATTTCATTAGAAAATTAAGAGAAATATTTATAATTAATATTTCAATTATAAAAGATAGCATGGAGAAGCCAGCCACTTCATCATGCCGCTGGTGACAGCCCAAGCCAGAGAGGGCACCTGGCTTTCCTGGAAGTGGGAGAGTGGGTGTGGTCCCTTCCCATGGGCTGGGGGTGGGGTGAGGGTGGGACCTGTGGCTGGAAAAGAAGCACTGTTCTCTGGGGTCCTGCCTCTGGGTGCTGTTTGCTAGGTTATCGGGCACCTGCTTGTGTCTGTACTAGGTGCTAAAATGAGGAGCTTGGTACAACCGTTGCCTTTCAGCAGAGGGTTGAGGACACTTCCACATTCAAATCCCTCCGTCCACAGAGCACCTATTTACTTGCGCCAGGCTTTAGGGGAGCTGTGGGGTAGGCGGAGCTGCTCGTGCAAGCGCGCAGGTGCGGCGGAGGAGACTGGGAGATTACAATAATAAATGTAAAGGGCACAAATCTTCCCAGCACAGGAGCAGGGGAGAAGTCCTTTGTGCTCCGAGGAGGCAGCCTGGAGGACATTGGAACTAGGTCTAGCAATACAAATCGGATCTTGCCAGAAAGCAGGAAGAGCTTCCCAAGCGTGGTCGCAGCCCGGGTGTCAGCGGGGAGACGCAAGTGGAGGGTCCAAGGCAGGATCACAGCTCGGGCTGGGAAGAGCCCTGGGGGCGCCAGGTGGGCACCTGCAGTGAGATCTGCATGCTTGGTCCTCTTCTGCCTAGGAGTTCCACAGCACTCCTCAGACTCCCAGAGCCCCACTTTTCTCAGTTTTACGGATGAAAAAGGAAAGGCCTGCTGGGAGTACCTACTTACTCGTGTGAAGCCCTGGGGGAGCGGTGGTGCTGGGCGTCGTGTTCTGCCCCAGCGGCTCTGTGTAATCCAGGGGCTCATTCTAACCGCGAGATCCCCATCAGAGGCAAAAACAGGAGGAGGACATTATCCCCTATTTGGCATCCAGGTGCCACCTGGCTTCCCCGGCACCAGGAACCAGTGGCACCAGCCAGAAACCTAATCCTTTCCTCCCAGAAGCCCACCCCTTGGTGGCAATTTCTTCCAGGAGTCCCCAGACCACACTCTCCCTCCCTGGAGCTCTAAGACCCTGGCGGGGGTGTGTGTGGAGTGGGTAGAGGCTGGCCTCCTGGTCCTGCCTCCCCTTCTGTGCTCTGTCGTGGTTTCCAGCCAGCTGGATGTGGATGGGTGGGGGGTTGAGGGCCCTCCCTGGAGCACCCTCCAGTGCGCCCGATGTTCCTACCAGAGCATCCCCCCTTAAGAAGGCCCCCCCGGGTACAGTGGGCCAAGTCAGCACCAAAGGACAATCTTTGTTTTCTCACACACTTGGAAAGCATCAATCGTACAAAAAGAAAAAGAAAACCATAAAGCCGTTTCCAAAAACAATATCAACTGTCAGCAACTGGAGATTATTTTTCTTTCCTTCCAAGGCCCAACTCCTGCTAGAGCAGGGCCATCGGACGTCAGCCCTGAGGCTGGACAGTGGCCCGGCCGCACAGACCTGCTCTCATCTTCTTCCACGAGCCCTGGCTCCTCTCTGAACCCCGAGTCTTCAAGGTCAAGGTCGCCATCCAACCCTAATGTTCAGTAATGAAAAGTCCCTGCCCAAGAAGGAAAGGCAGGGGACTTGGAGGGACTCCCTCTGTGGTAGGGTCCACCCGTCTATTATCCAGGGCCTTCATTTTAGGTCAGCTGAAAGCCAGTGTTTCCTTTGGAACAAACCAAAAAAAAATCTTAAGAAGAAGAAAATCCCGGCAAGCCCCAGACTCCCCCACCATCACGCTGCTGCTTTTCCACGGCAGGACAAGGACAGAAACCTGATCCTGGGCTGCGCGGGGCCAAGCCAAGCCCCGCGGGGTTGCCAGCGAGAGGGCTGGACCCTGGGCCCAGCGTCCTGCCAAGAACGTGGAGTTAATGATTTGTGCAGATCCGCGGCCTTCCAGGGGGAGGGGGACCGACCGTGCCTCTGAGCCAGTGAAGGCCCCCGCCCCAGTCCCGCGGGGACCCTGGCATTCTATGCTGTAGCATGGGGTCCTCCCTCGGCCCTGCCCGATATCTAAGAAGCATGAGAAAGCCCGGGCTTCCATGATCACTTTCCCAGGCCTTAATTAACTTGGAGTCCTTGGCTGATTAGCTGGAACTCTCACTGCGTCCTGCGGAGACTCAGGGGTTGCTCAAGCTAGAAAGATCCTCAGGGTCATCCAACTCCACCCTTTTCATCCACAGTGAGGATAAGATCAGCCCATGGAGGAAGGGGAGTCACCTCGGGACACCCTGCAAGCTAGAGGTCCTACCCTCTCCCTGGAGGATGTTCACCTCAGGGCCTTTGCACCTGCTGGACCCACTGCCAGGAAGATGGTTTCTTCAGGCTTTTGTACATTGTCTTTTGTTTGATTTAGGGTTAGTTCAACTGTTATCACTTCAGGAAAACCTTCTTTGAAAGGTCCTAATGATTCTCTCCTCATGGTGCGTGTGCTTTTGTGTCATCCCCTCCCCTTATACATGGATGCGACCTGTCGTTTGCTTCTGATCAGCAGCTATGGAAACAATAGTGGGATGTCACTCTTTGAATTAGTTATACTGTGTGGTTAAGGTAAAGGGATTCTGGGTGGGCCTGGCTTAATCAGGAAAAAGCCCTTAAAACAGAAGGGCCCCATCTGTTTTCTGTTGCTATAGCAAAATGTCTTCTGTTTTATGTTTTGGTCTGTTTTCTGTTGCTATAGCAAAATTCTTGAAGCTGGGTACTTAGGGAGAAAAGAAGTTTTATTTAGTTCTCAGTTTTGAGACTGAAGGTTCACGATGAGGTGGTTCCATCTGTGTGGTCTGGGGGAGGGTGGTCTCCGTGGCAGAAGCCTGTGTGAGAAGGATCCCCTGGTGAGGCAGGAAGCCAGCGTGGGGGACCCAGACCTGCTCTTTGTAAGGCCTGCCTCTCGGGACAGCTAACCAGGTCCACAGGAGCCGCTTTCATTCCTTCTGTGGGCAAGACCCTGTGGTCCCCCACAAGCATGTCAGCGATGTCCATCCACACACGGAGGGTCAAGCTCGGAGCACGTGGCTCCCGGGGGACACACTCCAACCACACCCAGACTGCAGTGGGGTGCGAGCACCCTTTGGGCTTAATCAGGGGAGGAACTGCAAGTGGCCTCTGAGGCCTAGGTCATCTCCAGCTGTAGCTGGACCTTCACTTACGTCACCACAGGAAGTAATCCTCCCCACAACGTCAGCGAGCTCCAAGGCCTGCAGGTCCCCAGCCGAGCCTCCGCGAAGGCGAGGCGTCCATCCTGTATGGCTACAAACAGCAGGCGCCCAATAAGTGCTTGGCAGTGAATGAGCGAATGCATAAATGATGCTATGAAAGCCGGATCCTGAAACAAGAAGAGAAAACAGCCACACCTTCAGCTGAAGACAAAGACCTGCCCAGCAAGATCTCCACAGAACAGCCACATCCACGAAGGACCAGCTGAGGGAGACGTGTGAAGTGTCTGTCACCAAAGGTCGCGTACTTGTACTCCATGACACGGTGGCACAAACCGAGGCGGAAAGGTTCACAGAGCCAGCGAGAGGATGCTCAGCCACACCACTGGAACCCGCCCAGGAGGCCTGGTCCGCCTGGGATCTCTGCAAGGAACCAGGGTCAAGGACACCAGGTGGGCGGGGGTGTCCCGTTTCCCGCCTCCGAGGGACCGCTCCTGCCTGAGTCCCCACCATCCCACCCTGCTCCTTCCTGCCCGGAAGATCTGAACCAGCACGGGCCTGTCTGCTCAACAGCCCAAAGACATGAGTAAACCAGGGGGTCAGAGTGGACCCCAGGCTCACTGTCCTCAGGAGTGCCGAGGAGGGGCTGCTGGCCGGTGACGTAGAGAGAGGATATTTTCTGCTGAAGGAGGCAGATGACTCCTCAAGGGGTGGGGACCAGGCCACTCGGCGCTGGGCATCAAGGGGAGACTGGACGGGCTCTTGTGGCGGCTCTGTCAGTGACCAACAGCGCCCAGGACCCTCAGGCCGGGCGCTTGCCCTCTCGGATCCTCAGCTGTAGGTGGAAAGGGGCCGTGGGAGGTCCTGGGGAATGAGATGCAGCACAGTGGGTTGCCCTGTGTGCAGTAGGAGAATACAGCAAACCCCCGTCAGGTGAGACCATGGGGTGTCAATAAAAATAGATCAATAAGTGAAAAAGAAGCAGCAGGACTCTCTGAGGCCCCTTCAATCTGGGACAGTTCTGAGGTTCCCTAAGGCCCTTGGGAGTTCACTGGATCTCAAACAGCGGTGGACCCCCTGTCTGACCTGGGGAATGGGGATGGTCTCTGGGAGGATGGGAGGGGCTGAAGCCTCTGGGGTCCCCTGTGCTGCAGGGAAGGGGCAGCTGGGGACACCCGGGGAAGGAGGCCACTCTGTGGCTCCGGCTGCAGCCTGGGCACGACCCCTGCAGGACGGGCTGGCCACCAGCCACCCAGTTGCTGGGAAGAAACCCGCTGTGCACCAGGCACACACGCGTGCAGCCAGGTGTCCCTGAGGCCACTCCCTCCACGCCACCACCCGACACGCCTCCTGACAGGATCCCTGAGCCCGCCCCGGCTCCCCTTCGGTGGGTGGGTGCACTCAAAAGTCAGAGCCTCTGTAAGAACCCACAAGGCCCAGCCCACCACTGCCCTGCCCCCTGCTCCTCCTTCTCCTCCCCATGTCCGCCCTAGAATGCACCCCAGGACCTTTGCACCGGCTGCGGCTGGGTCAGGAGTGTCCTGGCTCCCAGAGGATTCCATGCCTCTCTCCCTCCCTGCCCTCAGCTCTTTTCTCAGAGGCCACACCTCACTGAGGCCTTTCCTGGCCACCCCATCTAGACTCCGACATCCCTGTCTCCTCTGCCTCTTCCTCCCCAGGGTGGGCCTCACTCGGCTCCCGTCCCACGTGCTGGTGAAGGCCAGGGAGCCTTCCGTCAGCCCCAGGTCCCCTGCGTCGCTGCCTGCTCCCCCACCACCTGTGCCTGGGCCACCTGGAGTCCCTTCAGTCCTGGAGCAGCACAACGGTGCAGGTGTGGACTCCACGATCCTCATCTTACACTCGGGGACACGGAGGCGGGGAGGCCAGGAATGGTGCTGTGCCGGGCGCCACAGGCCCCCGCCACCCCTGCTCCTGCCGCCCCGTATGCCGTGAGCACAACCTCTTGCCCGACCCTGGGCGTATTTATCTGGGGTCGGGGTCCCAGCACAGGGTGCCCCCAGAACACCAAGCCCTGACAGGAGCTTGGGATCCCAGAAGCAGCAGCGGATGGAGGCCCTTTTCCCCGGGCGACCACACCGTCATATTCTTTTCCAGAAAGGCCATTTGAGAAATGAGTAACTAAACGCGATGTCAGTTTTATACCCATGTAAGATGTTGCCCATAAAGAAATTCACAAATCAGGGCAATAGCCCTCGTCCTTGTTTTTGCATTATAAAATGTGGTCTCCAGCAAGCGGATCTCCTTCCCTCGATGGCTATTATCAGTTTTCACAGCAAGCAGGCTGTCCCCGGGCCCAGGGAGCTGAGGGCTTATGGAATCCGTGGAAGATTTACTGTGTGTCTTCTCCCCGCCCCGGGGTAATGGGATTCACCTGTCTCAATCCTCATAAGTACAATTGTAAAGTCGCTCAACAAACCTTCAAGTGCGTGTTCTGAACCAGGCACGTGCGAGACACCAGCCAATGTCCTGATTGTTCTCTGATTTTAGGCACTGAAATGAAAAGTCCAGGTGAATGCAGCCAGGTGTGGTGGCACACGCCTGTCATTCCAGTGGCTCAGGAGGCTGAGGCAGGAGGATCGTGAGTTCAAAGTCAGCCTCAGCAAAAAAGTGAGGTGCTAAGCAACTCAGGGAGACCCTGTCTCTAAATAAAACACAAAATAAGGCTGGGGACGTGGCTCAGTGGCCCAGTGTCCCTGAGTTCAATCTCCAATACTGCCCTCAAAATAAATAAACAAAAGTCCAGCTGAATGCAGTTGGCAAAGGGCCGAGCTGGATTTGCGCCCAGCTTTGAATGAGTCCCCAATGCAGCCCTTCACCTGTTTTCCTAAATCTTGTCACCTGAGGTCACATCAGGCTGATTCTGTTTCTTTGTATCGGGCAGCTGTGAGTCCTGAACACTGTGGAACAAACAGGCCGGCGGTTTTCCAAATCTGATAGCAACTTTTAGGCCCCCAAAGGGATTCCATTCCCCAGCCTCCTGCTTCAGTGGGGTCATGTGACTTTTCCGGCCAACGGAACTGAGGGGAAGGAAGGATCCCTTCCTGGTTGGGTGTCCGTCTCCTCCCGCTGTCTCGCCCCATTACTAAGGACAGCAGCGTCCCTGCAGGAAGGGGCCAGTTCCTCGTGTCGCCTCTTGAGGATCCGACCTGCATCATGTGACAGAAAGGATGTCAGTGACATCCCCTTATTAAGATGGAGACTTCTGGAAGTGAGTGACGCTCTCCACCCCTGGCTCCGTCACCTGGACCAGAGGCTGGAGACTGGGACGGGAGCCCCTCCGCACCGAGCCCCTCCGAAGCCGGCCAGGCTCGCCCGCTGTTTGTGCCTCATCCTGCTGGGCCTTCCCTCTGCCCTCCAGACCCCTCCGCCCTGCTCTGCTCTGTCCCCCGAGGCCCAGCCTGTGGGCTGCCTGCCCAGGCTCCCTCGCCCGCCCACTTCTTGGTGGGCAGAGCTGATGCCGGAGCCAGGAGGAGCAGGGCGTGGAGACACCCTGTGCTCGCCGCCCCTTCCTCCCCGCTGGGCCTCCTGATCGGCCCTGGGAAAGTTCTGGAACACTGCTCCCTCCCTCCACCTTCAGGATCAGGAGTGTTGGTGCCTTATTGTCACCAGTCCCTGGCTCCTGGACACGTCCCCTCCGGTCCTTGGGTCCTGCCCCCAGCCGCGGTCACGCTCCCTAGTGAGATTGTTTGAAGGTTCTGTTCGCCTCCCACTGGGTCCACCCACCCTGCCGCGGACCATCCAGCCACCAGGGTTTCCAGGCACTCATCCACCCGCCCACACACTCATGGAGGCAGCTGTCCATCTGTCCTGCCAATCTCCATCTGTCTGTCCACCCGTCCCCCCTACATTTATTTATTTATTATTTTGGTGACGGGGGTTGAACTCAGGGGCCCTCCACCCCTGAGCCGCACCCCAGCCCTATTCTGTGTTTGATTTAGAGACAGGGTCCCCCTGAGCTGCTCAGGGCCTCGCTGTGGCTGAGGCTGGCCTTGAACTCGAGATCCTCCTGCCTCAGCCCCCAGAGCCACCGGGATGAGAGATGTGCGCCACAGCGCTGGCTGAATTTTTCCTTCTTGTGCTCACAGTGGCCCTCTGCCTTGGACGGGACCCCAGCCCTGCCCAGGACCCGTCACCTCACAGCTAGAAGAGAACCCCCTCTCAGTTCTTCTGATGAGCCTAGCTACTGATCACACCAGCACCCACAACAGAACCAGCACAGCCGCCGTGACAGCGGCCAGGTACTCGGGGAGCACCCAGCCAGGCCCTTGGCTAGCCCCACTCGATCCTCCCTGCTACTCTGTGAGGGGGTGTCACTACTGTACCCATTTCTCCCAGTGAGAAAACTGAGGCACCAGAGGTTCAAGTCAGGGATGGGACAGCATTTCCCCTAAAGGGCCAGGTAGAAAACACTTCACGTTTTGCGAGACCACCCACTCTGCCGTCTTAGTGTGATCACAGCCACGGGCAACACACACAGGCATGGGTGTGGTTGTGCTCCAATAAAACTTTATTGACAAAAGAAAAACAGAGCTGGACCAGATTTGAGCCTTGGCTGCAGTTTGCCCACACTCGGGTGCCGTGACTTGCTTAGTTTCCCAGGGTACGTAACGTAAATAGCAGCAGCAATCAGCACCTGGGGACACAATGCTGGCCTCCCTGGTAAGATTGTTTTTCATAGTGCCAGGTTTATGAATGTGGCCTCAGAAAGCAAAACTATGTGGGCATGTGCTCAGTGCCAGAGGAGCCCAGGTGTGAGTCTGGGGGTGGGGTTGGGTCCCTGCATCAGAGAGGAGACAGGGGCTAAAGGGGAACTTGAACTGACTGGTCCTTTTATTGGCGTATATTATATGTGGTTCATTTTATGCATCAACTTGACAGGGCTATGGAATGCCCAGATATGCGGTGAAACATTGCTTCTAGATGTGTCTGTGAGGGTGTTTCTGAGTGAGGTTAACATCTGAATTAGGAAACTGAGCAAAACAAACGGACCTTGTCCCTGAGTGGACCTCATCCCTGAGTGGACCTTGTCCAATGTACTCAATCTCTGAATTGGGGGCAAAAAAAGGCTGAGTTAGAAGGAGTTCTTTCTCTCTGCCTGTCTTGGAGCTGGGAAATTGGTCTTCTGCCTTTGGCCTTGGACTTGGGCTTGAATGACTCCATTGGTTCTCCTGGTCTTTAGCGGGCCAGCCTCCAGAATCACATGAGCCCATTTCTTATTATAAACCACCTTCTCCTTCTCTCTCTCTCTCTCTCTCTCTCTCTCTCTCTGTGTGTGTGTGTGTGTGTGTGTTGAGAACTCAGAGTAATCTGTGTCATGGTTTTCAATCGTGTGCCCACTTCGCAGAGGGTCACTGGGCCTGGCTTGCTGCAGTGCTCTCTGCAGGATCCTGGCGAAGACACCGCTGCTCCACCATCTGCACGCTCCTCAGGGCCCGGCCAAGGACTCGGCCAAGGGGACACCCACGAGACTCAGGGAGGAGACTGGGGGCACTCAGGAAGGCTTTTTCCAGGGAGGGCGTCTCCTTCTGGGTTTCCAGGTCTTTCTTCCTGGGAATGGCCTCAGGTTGCCTCTCCTGGGCTCCCTCCCACACACACCTCCTTGACACTGGCTGTCACTCCGGGGCCCTCTGTGCACATGCGCACTCTGCAGGCAGCTGCGTGGGGACGCAGCCGGCTCCCTGCGCCCCTGCACCCCTGCCGCCAGCTCTGCTCTCCTCCTCTGCACCAGGGGTGGCGTCTCGTCCTGGACTGACCCCAGAACCCGGCTGAGCCCTGCTCCCTCTTGCTGGCTCTCAAACTGCTGCGGCCCACGCCTCCTCCTGTCTGTCGCTGTGAGGACGTTCTGTGCCCTCTTCCCTGGGCCCGGGGCAGGCGGATCTTGTTAATATAAAAGTGAAGAGGGAAGCAGGACACTAGCCCCCCAGGCGTCCCACTGTCACTCCTGCCCTGGGGGAGTGGGACACAACCTGGGAAGGATGGAGGCAGAGGGTGGGGGGCTCCGCAGAGTATGCCCCCAGCCCAGGGTCCTGCTGCTGTTAGAAACACGGTCCTGGTCCCTTCTCCACCCAGATGCCCACCCACAGGGCTCAGGAAGTAGGTGGCCCCAGAGTCCAGAGTGGGGTGTGTGCATGGGCGTGTGTGTGTGTGTGTGTGTGTGTGTGAGAGAGAGAGAGAGAGAGAGAGAGAGAGAGAGAGAGAGAGACAGCGCAAGAGCAGAAGGGAAAATTCCCCAAGTAACAAGATCTGAGTTCCTGGGAATGCTCAGCCAAGATAAGGAAGGCGCAGCCGCTTCGGGAAGACAGAGATTAGCGAGAGAGCAGGGGACGGGGCGCATGCGCACACCTAGAGGCACGGGGAGAAAGGTGAAGTGAAAACCCAGGGCGAGATGAAGGGGACCTTGAGCAGCCGCCACCCCCAGCCTCCGGGGAGGGTACACTGTCACCAGGGCCCCTGGAACCAGGAGGCCAGAACAGAGACTAGGGAAAGGAGACTAGGCCAGCTCGCTGGACACCCAGTGGCAGGGCCCATGGGGCCACCCCGGCCACTGGACCTGCAGACAGCAGTGAGGGTGCCCAGGGCGCAGACAGGAAACGGGGTCTCAGAGCCGTAGACACTCGCTTGGGGAGCCCCAGTATGCCAGCGACAGCCTGAAGTGCACCTGCGCTCCTGTGAACGGGGACATAGAGCGGACGGGGAGGGGACTGGTGAAGGAGTGGGGTGGGGAGACGGCAAGGGGGGCCCAGCCCCGGGGGTAGGTGTCTCCCAGTCCCAGGGTTCCCACCTCCGCTCAGCCCTGGTGGCTAGAGGGTGTAGGAGACCTGGAGGCAATGGAGCCCCCGGCCCTGCTGGTGGCTCAGCTCTGGATGCTCCCACGGAGCTGCACAGGCCCCGTGAAGCCCAGCACAGGGCCCTGGCCACCTGCTCCTGGCCTTGGCTTGAATTTGCCTGAATCTCGAAGTCCCAAGACTTTGATGTGAAAGGTGGCCTTGCCAATCCCTGCTCCTGGGACCCCTGTCCTGCTTGGGCCCAGACCCAAGCCTCCTGCACAGAGGCCATGGGACCACACAGTCCTCCCCGGGAACTCTGGGGCCCAGGTCGGAGCTGGGAGGACACTCATCAAAAATGTCCTTCTGGTCGAGATGGAGCAACCATGACCAGAGGGGTCAACTATTGGGTGAGGTCACAGGCAAGATGGCTCGGGACTGGGATTCAAACACAAGTGTCTGTCCACCCAGGAGGACAGACTCCATCTTCCCAGGGACTGATCCTTGCCCTTGTGGGGTGCAGGGCAATAAACAGGGCGACCCAGCTCTTCCCGCCCTCGTTTAAGGCTGATGCTGGGTTCACAAAAGCATAGGCCACTTAATCCTCCCTGGGTCCCTGTCAGGACACACCTCCTATCCTCCTGAATCCCAGAGAGGTTAAGTATCCTGCCGCAGGTCACACAGCCAGATAGTGGCAAAGCTGGAAGACATCCTGGAGGAGAGACCTGGAAGACATGGGGGGACCTGGCCAGAAGGTGACTCGGGAGAGGGCTGATATGGAGGGTTCACCACCTGCCAAGGCCTGGAGAGCATCTGAGAGCCCAGACACGTTCTCCTAGAACCCGAGAGTGGAGTCAGCATGAGGTGGGGCGTCTGTGAGGCCTGGGCTGAGGGATCATAGAGGCAGACTCTAAAGGGGCCAGGTCTTCTAGCTCAACAGAAGTTTGACTTTACCAGAGAGCAATGGTGAGGCCGTAGGCAGAAGAGCCATGTGTTTGAGGGTTTGAGAAAGTGTGCAGACAGATGGAGGCTGGGGACGGTCTTCTCTTTCAGGAAGTAAGCAGGAGGGGTGCGGGCAGTGTCTCCTGGCCAGGGCGCTCCCTGCCTGAGACTCAGGTTGTCTTTGATCAGTGATTCCCACAGTCCCACTCTCCAGGCCTCTAAATCTTGTGGCCATAGTGCATAGAAATCAGGGCTCTTGGGAGCACTAGGGTGACTGCTGATTTGGGGGGTCCCTGGGAGGCCAGCAGGGAGGGCGGGGGAGGGTGGGGGTCTCCGAGGCATTCCACCAGCGGCCTCCCCCACAGCATCACTGGTCAGGAATGCGGGGGCGCCCGGAGGCCGCGCTTATCGCCACCCCAGAGCGTCTGGAGCAGCCCGGCTCCCGCCTGCTGTCCGTCCAGATGGGCCCTAAATCAGTGCTTGCCTCCTCCTCCGGCCGCGGCTGACACAGAGCCTGGATTTTGGCCAGCGCCAAAGCCCGGCAGCCGACACTAACCTATCGGCCCCCCAGACGCGTGGACCCTCCCGGCAGAGCCAGAGTAGGTGGCCTCATCCCAGAGAGGGGTCACCCCGGGGAGTCAGCGTGGAGTTGGGCAGGTCTGGGTTAGAGTTCAGACCGGGTGACCTCATCTCTAAGGTGGGACTCCAACAGGACTCACCTCCGGGGGTGGCCATGGGGACTCACTGTGACGGTGGATAGGACAGGCCCTGACGGGGTCTGGCTAGCACGTCCCCCTCCCTCCTCTCTCTTTTCCTGTCGCCCATTAAATGCACACACTGGCGGCTCCGAAGCCCGTTTTGCGGGATCAATGCAGTTACCCATATATAGCTTTGCACGGAATCCACTTGGGACGAAGGTCTCCAGAAGATTCCAGACGGCTCCGCTCCTCCTCTCCAAGCTTTGCTCGCTCTCCGGGTTTGGCAGGAGCCTGTTTGCCCTGAGCCTTGCCTCTGGGGAGGTCAAGGGGAGGACCCCGAGGTGCGCTGCCTCCTCTCCCGTCCCTGCAGCCTGACTTCGCGGCCGCTGAAGGCGCAAGTCATAAATACCGCCTATAGAAGGTGCTGGAACCGGAAAGAGCCACAGAGAAGAAGTAGGGAGGTTGGGCGACCCGGGGGTGGGAGGGGGTGCGGGGTGTTAATAGAACTTTCTATATTTGTGAGCTCTTCCTTTGCAAGCTCCCATGTTTGCATCTGTTTTATAACGTGTGTGTGCAGGTGTGTGTCACCCTCATCCTGAACACAGGAGTCCCTGGCCGTGAGCTCCCGGCACGCAGGTTTACCGAGATACCGAAAAGTGCTGGGCGCATTTATTCGGCTGCGGCTTCAGACAGTCTGCACACCCCTGAGCTGTGCGGCCTGGCCCTGCAGATTCTTGCGCCAGGTGCTCCCCAAAGTTGCCTTCCTCGTCAGCTCCCCACCCCCCATTTCTGCATCCCTGCTGCACGCACCTTGAACTCGCTGGTCCTGAACCTTTCCTTTGTAGATGAGGAGACTGAGGTTCCCAGAGGCCTTGTGGCCAACCCCAGGGCACACGGCTGGTGATCTATAAGGCAGGATCTGGTCCTTGGACTCCCGGAGTCTTTTCCCAGCACCAGAACCTGGGGACACTCCTCAGCAGCCCTGGCCCAAGAGCCAGGCCACAGAAATGCAAGATGGGGACAGGTCTGAATTTTTCTTCTCGTCCCCCCCCCCCCGCCCGAGAGGCCACTTAAGCAGCCGGTAACTGCCAAGTGATGTATGAAAGCCTCTCTCTGCGCATAAATGCAGCAGGTCAACCGCCAGGAAGAAGTGCCGCATGGATTTCCTCCCATTAGATGAAAGATGCCCCTAATTCGGCTGGGCTTTTGTTTTATTAGACCTTTGGCAGCGAGGGGCCTTGCCGCAGCGTACCCTTCTCTTGATCCCCCAGTTCTCTCCCGAGACGCTGATGAAGGGGAGCGGGGTGTCCTGCTCTGCAGTGCCCTGGGCATTCCCCGAGCAGAGAGAGTGGTGCGCACGGGGTCGGAGAGGCTGGGAGTCCAGAGACGCAAGTTCCAGCCCAGAGCTCTCATTTACTTCTACGTGGGAGACAGTCACATTGCCTCCCCTCTCTGAGCCTCAGTTTCTCTGTCTGTAAAATGGGGTTCAGAGCGGAACCCCTCTCTACAAGAACTAAATACGAGCTGGGCAGGGTGGGTGGCCCACGCCTGTAATCCCAGCAGCTCTGGAGGCTGAAGTAGGAGGATCACAAGTTGGAGGCCAGCTGCTGAAGGGCGAGGCCTGGGCTCAGGTGGGTCCTCTGTCATGCTGGGGCCTCGGCCACTGGCCACCCTTCTTTCTTCAGCCCAGTGCATCTCACCTCTTGCAGCCTCTGACAATCACTCGGAAACTGTAAAGACGCACGGACTCCCGTTTGCACCCTTTAGATGAGCGGAGGGAGCCCGCGGCTCCGCTAGAGGGGTACAGCGGGGACAGCGGAGCGCAGCCTGGGCGAGGCCTTGCCACGGGCCTCCCCACAACTCCCTCCTGCTCTCAGGGAGGAGCCCAGCTCAGGGCGTGGAGGAGGGTGCAGGAGAGGAGAAGGTCACCAGGGAACAGAGCCGACCCTCTCATCCTGAGTGGTTCCCAGGTGGCTCTGCCCGGCAGAGTCGCCTCTGCACGTGGCCAGGTCTCTCCTGGGGTCGCTCCTTGAGCCTCTTTGCAGGAGGCTGGGCCGGCGGACTTGGAGTCCCCTTCACCAGGCCAGATGGCCTCTCTGTCCTCAAGAACCCGAGGAATCCGAATCGGGGGACAGACACCATCATCAGACGGAGTCCGGCTGTTCCTGCTTCAGCAGGGACGGGGACAGGGACAGGTATGGCGTTCCGTCTCCCCCTCCACTTGTCGGATCCTTTAGTTCTGCAGGAGGCTCTCCTTCCTGGGGACGGGAAAGCTCCGGGATCAAAGTCCTTTTTATTTAAGCTTCGAAAAACTGGAGACCCTGTGCAGGGCTGAGCCAGAGACCCATCAGCCACAGAGGCCATTATCACCCGGGTCATCAGCCGCCTCACAAACCCGCCCGGGAGGTTGCTGTCCCTCTCTTTTTTCTTTAAAGAAGTTGGGTGACAGCAGTGGGGGAGAAATAGCAGTTGGGGGTCAGCAGTTGGGGGACAGATAGCCACTGCACGGGGAGCACATCCCAGAGATGAGCTCTGGACACCGGGTCCCAGCCTGGGGACTGCCTGCCCCTCGCCGTCTAACCTCAGGCCTCAGTTTCCCTGCTGTGACTCTCTGGTGTGTGTCGTCCCCATTCTGTGACACCAGGATGGCTTCTCGGTCCCATGTTGGGACAAGCTACTTGAAGGCAAGGACTATGTTTTTAATTTAGCTTTTCTGCTCCCCCTGTGCCCAGGCCTCTCCCACCCAGGTGAGTGACACCATCCTGCACCCAAGCCGCGGGACAGTCCCCTTGCCACTGGACGTCCCCCACATCACCTCTTCTGCAGGCGGCGGAGTCACCTCCACGTGCCTTTCCATCTCGTTTCCCCCAGGCCAACTGCCACCCTCTGACCAGAGCCACCAGCTGTCCCTCCTGTACCCTGCAGTAGGGGTCAGAGGGGTCTCCACCCTTCTGCCACTGTCCCTGCCCCCACCCATCCTGCCCCCCGAGGGAACTCTTCAAAGCTGTCCCCAGCACCCCGTCCCCTACAGCCCTCTGATGATGTCCCTCCATGCACTCACAATGGGACCCCAAACTGCAGCCTGTGGACCAGCCCAGCCCCTGACAGTTTATAAATAAAGCTTTATTAGAACACAGCAGCACTCACTCACCCGGTTTTTCTGTGGCTATGTCTGTACAACAAGAAGCAGAGGACAGGCCGGTCTCATCTATGGCTGGTCCTCTTTGAAAAACGTGTGCAGAGCGCTGACTTCGAATAGCACCCACTTTCCACATGGTGACCTGTCGGCAGGGTGACCCTGGGTGCTGCGTCATTGTGGCTACAGATTCCACCTTCCCACAGTCCTCATTCTCCATCGTTGTCCCTTGCATGGTGACATTGCAGCTGCTCCTGTCAGAGGTGGGTCTGTCCCCCCCCATGTGTACATCTGAGCTGGCCACGTGACTTGCTTTGGTCAACAGGATGTGGCAGAAGCAAAACGGTCGGCTGCAGCCCTCCCCAGCTTCTTGCCGTAGAACTGTCTCAGTCCATGTTCTGCTGCTGTAACAGAACACCAGAGACTGCATCGTTTATAAACCACAGAAGTCCCCCTGGCTGACAGCTCGGGAGGCTGAGACACTCAAGCTCAGGGGGCTGCCACTGGTGAGGGGCTTCTGACATGGCTGGAGGCACCCCAAAGCAAGAGGACTTACCTGTGTGAAGGAGGAAGGGGCGGACCTCCATTCTTTCATCATAACCCCCCTGTGACAGGTGACCCCACTACTCAAGGTCAAGGTCATTCATGAAAGCAGAGCCCTTATGTCTCACCTGTTAATATTATTACAGAAGCAATTAAATTTCCACATGAATTTGGAGGAGATATTGAAACCCTTGCAGAGCCAGGCAAGATGGTGCACACCTGCCATTCCAGTGACTCGGAGGCTAAGGCAGGAGGATGGCAAGTATGAGGCCAGCTCAGGTCACATGGAGAGACCCTGTCTTACAACGAAATGAAAAGGCCTGGGATGTCGCTGTGTGCTAGAGAGTGCTTGTCTCCCTGTGGGGATCCCTGGGCTCAATCCCCAATGCCAGAAGAGAAAAAAGAAAAATAAAGAAAGAAATCATAACAGAAACCCCAGTGCTGCCCTGAGAACACCCTGAGCTGACCTTCTGGAGGACAAGGGACATGATGCCCCCTGTCATCCCAGCCAAACCCGGCCAAGTCCAGGGACATAGTCGTCCTGCTGACCAGCAGGTGCAAGCTCAGGCCAGCTTGGTAGAAATCCCAGGAGAGCCCATGAGCAGACCAAGTGCTTATCATTTATCACCTCTCCAACTTGAGGGTGACTTGTTACGCAGCAGAAGCTAGCTGCTACACCACCTAATTTATCACTCAGGTTGAGACACTTCTGACTGTATAAGAGGCACTGTTCCTTTCATTGGGCTGTTTTAGGCAAAGCAGAGGGTGAATTCATGCTCCCCCAATGGCCCTGTGGGAGGGGACTCCTTCTTTTAACGCTGGCTTCACTGCAAGCCAGGGACCCCCTTTGCCTACCAACCTTAGGTCCGTTCCTAGATTCTGTCAAGCTCTTTCCAACCTCAAAGCCACCGTACATGCTGTTCCCCTGCCCGGAAGGCTCTTAGGCTCACACTCGGACCTCCTGCTCCTCCTCAGGTCTGGGTGCATCCTTACGGCTGCCCACCCACCTCGCCCCCAGCCGACCTCTCTCCCCTTCTCCATTTCCATGTCTGTTCCTCCCCCAACCCCAGATCATCCTGAGGGTTTGTCAGTGTACATAAGGTCCCCAACGGGCAACGTCCGCGCTACCTGTTGACTTTACAAAGGGCGTGAAAATGATTCCTGGTTCGCTAGACCCCGCCCAAGGGATTCTGGCAGGCAACAGGGTCCCTCTCTCAAGATGCTGAGGAGACACAGCGGCAGCTCTCAGATGGCCACTCAGGCCCCCGGGGAACAGACTGGCACTCACGGCCCTCTGTGCGGCCAAGCTAGACGTCTGGCGGTTTAGGTGTATTCCTCCTGTTTCTGACTGTAGCTGAAGGACATCCCTCCTCCCCCTCCTCCTCCTCCCCCTCCTCCTCCTCCTCCTCTTCCTCCTCCCCTTCCTCCTCCTCCTCTTCCTCCTCCCCCTCCTCTTCCTCCTCCCCCTCCTCCTCCTTCTCTTCCTCCTCCCCCTCTTCCTCCTCCTCCTCCCCCTCCTCCTCCTCTTCCTCCCCAGGATTGAATTCATGGGCCCTTGACCACTGAGCCCCGTCCCCAGCCCTATTTTGTATTTTATTTAGAGACAGGGCCTCACTGAGCTGCTGACGGCCTTGCCCATTGCTGAGGCTGGCTTTGAACTCGCGATCAGCCTCCCAAGCTGCTGGGATGACAGGCGTGCACCCCTGAGCCAGGAGGAACACCTGTTCTTACTGACTGCCTGGGTGCCCTTGTGAGACTAGGAGCTTCAGGAAAGGTGGAACCCCATCTTGTGCTCTGTATCCCCCAGGTCTGGCAGAATCACAGATTCAGAGTAGCTGCTTCAGATGCACACACACACACGCACACACACACACATATAATATACATTATATACTATGCTTGTGTCTATGTCATGAATTAATAGAGTAGAATTTCAGTCTGTTAACTATGTTCCTATGCAGAATGGGAACACACCTTCTTCAGAGAGTTTGGGCAATGGTTAAATGAAATAATAAGCACAAGGTGCATTTAATGAGATGATAAATACAAAATGCACACTCTACCGATGGGCTTAGAGTAAATAGTAAGCCAGTCCTTTTATTACCACCTGTGCAAACTTGAAAAAGTCACTTGAATCTTCTCCAACTCAGGGGAGTTTCCCTCTGCAAAATGAAGATGGTCTTCTTGTACCAGATTTAAATCTAAATGATTAAAAGAGATAATGATAAAAACAACAAGGCCACACAGAAACAAGAAGAAAGCACAGATGGATTCCTGCCTGCCTGGGGAAACCCTTTCTAACTACTATTCAAAATATACTCTATTAAATTATTCAACCATATAACAATTATAGGGCAGCAAACTTCCAAAGTGAAGTCAAAAGTGAAGTTTCTCTTCAAAAGAGAAACCGGAAGAGAATAATTGCAATCTAGGTCACAGACAAGTGGTTGATATCTTCAATATATAAAGAGTGCTTAAAAATCAAGAATAAAATTTCAAAACTCAATTTTTAAAGATGAGCAAAAACACAAACAAATGGTTCATAGAACAAGGTGTACCAATGGACTGTAAAAAATAGGAAAAGATGTTCAGTTTAACACACGAGAAATGGAAATGGAAACTGCCCAAAGATAGTGTCCCTATTAGATTGATAAAAATTTAAAAACTTGACAACATACTTCATTGGAACACAGTGCCAATGCGGGTAAGGATTCTTTTATTCATTGTTGGTGTGAATTCAAAATGGGATATTTGATGCCATCTAATGATATCACATAGGCATATACCTTTTAGCTCTTCAATCCTATTTTTTAAAATTTACCCAAAGAGCTATCTTCACAAGTTGAGAACCACAAATGCTCATGGTTATTCATTATGGCCTATAAGGAACAATCTAAGTGTCTACTCATAGGGACTGGTGGCATGAAATATGGTACTTTCGCATGATGGAGTATTATACAGCTATAAACAAAAAGAATAATTTCTAAACACAAAAATTAGGTCATTTATAGGATATATTAACAAATGAAAAATCAAGAAGCAAATAGGTATTAAACTGTATGTTCTCTTTTATCCAAGAAATATGGGGAGATAAGAAAAATCCATGAATCTACATGTATAAAAGGAAAACAGCTGGAATTCACTCATTGTTTGAAGTGAATATAGAGTGTGGATGTGAACCAGGTGGCAGAATGAGACCAGGAATGAGACTGTCTTGGGACTTCTGTGATAGAATTTATACTCTTGAACCGTATAAATATTTTACAGATGCAAAGACAAAATTCAATCAAAGATGCTGGAAAAGATAGCAAACCCTAGAAATAAATTTGGGTAGAAATCAAAGAACCTGCCTACCACATGATGACTGTGGGAGGCCAACTCTCAGGGACCCAGGGCCGGACACCTCCCGGCTCTCCTGCCTGCATGACCCTTTGTCCTGGAATTGGACGGGACCAAGTGACTCACTTCTAATGAAGGGAAATGCTGAGAGTGGTGGGTGGCACCTGGGCTGGGTATAAAAGTCAGCGACTTTGTTTTCTGCCGTGTCCCCTCGGTGTGTTGGTCTTGCCGGAGGGGGTCACCTGGCAGAAGACCACCCCTGGACAGCAGTGAGTGCAGAGCAGTGCACAAGGCCACCCTCCTCCTGACAGCCAGAGTACTGAGCCTCCAAGCAGAGGCCCCAGCCAAGCCCCCAGAAGGACCCAGCCCTGGCTGGCCCCTTCCCTGACTCCGGAGAGACTGAAGCAGAGGACCCAGGTAGGTCACACCTCGAGCCACAGAGACCGTGAGATGGCCAGTGTCACCCCTTTAAGCCACTAAATTGGGTGATATTTTGTTAAATGGAAATGGTACGATTCTAATAAGTCAAAGGGAATGGATCTAAGTAACTTGGAACACGGGCGACCTGGACCCTCTTACTGCATGGAATATGCTCCCCGGGTCACCAGACCTTCAAGGACATCCTGGGCCTAAGTGACTTCGTTGCCACTGGTAATTGGGTCTGTATGATTCTGAAACTAGGGAGCAAATGGGATTTTCACCGTGGAGCTGGAGACCTGAGGCAGAAAGGGCAGGGGCTCCCCAGAAAGAATCTGGGGGTGCTGGGCTTGTGCCAGAGACACCAGGGTGGGTCCCTATGCATCTCCTGTCCCCTACAGTCCTGCTCAGGGATGTCTCCACAGGGTGAGCACACCCAGGGCTCCACCGTGGCTCCCAAAGACTGTCCCCTCCCCCAGCCACCCGGATATCCCAGAGAAATGGCCGCTCCCAGGGCCAGAACAAGGGAAATGCAAGATAAGTCTGGAACATTCTCTCCTGTCATTCTTTCTCAAAGAAAGGAGGGGGGGCTCTGCACAAGGGGCCAGAGGCCAGCTTGGAGGGGCCGTCCCCTGACAAATCTAGGACAACCTGAGAATTGCCAAAGGCTAAGTAATAACGTATGAAATACAGGGAGGGTTTTCTTTACCAAAGAATGTCAACTAACAAGCGTCCAAAGAAACTTGGTAAATCTCCACGTTGCAACGATCACATTTGATTCTGGAGAGAATGGTCAGTGGACCCCAAAACCACGGGTGGAGAGTTTATCCAAAGATGGAACCAAGTGTCCAAGCGTCACCTACAGACTGTGGGCTCTTCACCCAGAGAAAGGGTACTTCAGTGATAGGGACCTGGTGACCCGCATTATCCAGTGGCCATTTGCCCTGAATCTGATGCTGGGGTTACACAGACTAGGTCATGGGACATGCAAAACACAAGACCCTTTCTTACCCCCATTTTCTTCATCTGCAAATGCAAACAGCACTGACCGCCTGGTATGGTGGGGGCCGAGGGTCATGGGGTGGGGACACAGGACAAGGCACACATGGCAGCTGAGCCTGGGGCAGGTGCTTTTTCAGCCAAGAGACATGGATCTGTTTTGCAAGCAGGTGTCTGGGGAAGGCCCCTCAGTGTCCAGTTGTCCTGGGTGGTGGGGGAGCTACCATGTCTGAAGCCATTTTCTGTCACCCTAGGGTCCCCAGCAGGGACCCTGCTCCTGAGAGATTCCGGTTTGCTGAGTGAGCTGAGGAGGCAGATGACCTTGGCCGTGGGCAGGAGCCGATGTCCTGGTCCCCACCCGGAGAGCCCAGGTGGTGGGAGGGGCAGGTGAGCATCAGTGCGCCGGCTCCTCTCTCTCTTTAGAGGTGTCCCCCACCCCAATTCCTCCACCTGTTCAAGGCAGTGAGCCCTCCACAGCGTGTCAGGACCCTGGCTGCCTTTGCGGCTGGCTCCCCAGGACGCAGATCTGAAGTCCAGCTGCGTGGGAAGGTGCGTGCCCTTCCTTAACTGCTCTGGACCTCAGTGCCCTCAGGTCTACAGTAGGAGGGTCACTGGGATCAGGGGATCATTGGCTCGACACAGACAGAGGCCACCTCCATGAAAGCCCTGATGTCTACACCTCGCTGCAGCCGCCCCCTCCCTCCCTCCCTCCCTGCGCTCTTCACGGGCTTACAGCCCCTGCATGTCTTCTTGTCCTCGGCACAAGAAGCGCGCACACCCCGGGCTTTGTCCTTGTTCTCCTTCCTCTAAAGTGTGCGCTGGGCTTTGTGAGTAGCTCCTGAAGAACAAAATGTGGGACAGGAGGGCCATGTGTGACCTCTGAGGGGAAGCAGGCCGCCATGTCTTGAGGAAGCCCAAGCAGCCTCCTGGAGGTGCAGGGGAAAGAGGCCTCCTGCCAACAGCCAGCGCTGACTGGCCCGCAGGGTGTCTGTGAGCCTCCCGGGAGGCCAATCTGTCACTCCCACAGCCTTGGCCATCACTGTGACTGCCACCCCACAGGAGGTCCTCAGCCAGAGTCACACTGTTGGATGCCCAGCCCCCAGGAGCGTGCCACCATGTTTTAAACACTCCACTGAGAGCCATTTCTAACCAGGGTTAGAACCAGGAGATCCCAGGTGAGCCTGCAATGCTCTCCCGTGCCCAAGGAGACAGCGAGGCACTCTCCCCTTTATTCTGGTGACACGCTGAGCTTCCGCTAACTGACTGTGTCTCTCCCGCTGAGCGGTCACCTGTGAGGCCAGTGGTGGTGTCCCAGGCCTGACACGTGGGGCTCGCGCATTAGCTGTGGCAGCAGTGCAGGGAGGTCCGGGACTGACTCCAGCGCAGCCAGGACCCCCCGCTGTGGGTCCCCATCCCTGGACAGGGCGGGAAGGACGGCTCCTCTCCCCTCTGTCTTTCTGTATTTGGTTTCTTGCTCTTTATTCCCGGCAGCCGGACAGAGGGGGGATTTGTGTGGCCAAAGGGGCACCCGGGGGAGGAAGGGCGCTCTGCGTTTCTCCTCTAATGAGCACGTCCACAAAATACCTCCCTCCAAGCTGGGAGAGAAACAGCCCACAGCAGGGCCTGCCCAGGTGGGACGGGGTGCTGGGGTGCAGGCTGGGGAAGCCCCACCCCTCCCTCTGGGGGCCCTGGGCTCAGTCACCCTGGGGAACCCCCCCACCCACGTACTCACTTCCCAACCTTTCGCCCAGCCCTCTGCTGGGGAATTCTCTATTTGTTATTTACCAATCTGTACCTACGTTAATTCACCATCCTGTACCTTATAACTATTAACTACCCACCCACCACCCACCCTTGCTCACACCCCCACCCAACCACCCACCCGTCCACCCATCCATCTACCCACCCATCCACCCATCCACCCATCCGTCTGTCCAGCCATCCACCCACCCGTCCACCCATCCATCTACCCACCCATCCACCCATCCACCCGTCCACCCATCCGTCTGTCCAGCCATCCACCCATCCATCCACCCATCCGTCCATCCATTTTCCTTCCTTCCCTCCTTTTACATTTTTTTCTCTATGCTGATTCTTCGCTCCCTCCATTCACCCCTATACTCTTTCTTCAACCCACCGTCTGTCAATCTGTCCATCATCACCCACACATCTGTCTATCTGACATCTGTCCATCCTTCCGTTCAGCTAACCGTCTCCTCCCGCCATTGCCGTCTCTACTCTCTATTTCATCCAAACATCCGAGTGTCCCTTCGCTGATCTGCGCGTCTATCCAGCTGCTGGTGTCTAGGGCGCCCGTGGGACCCTGGCCTCTTCCCAGGACTCTGCTGCGCCCTGGCCTGGCCGCCAGGGAGGCCCGCACGCGCCTCTGCTCACTCTGACGGGCGGGACTGCAGGAGACTCCGAGCTGGACCTGGTCCTGTTGCTGGTTTTGCTGATCCTGGGTTTCCTCCCGGGGAAGCAGGGACTCAACTGGCCATCCCCTTGTAGGACCCCGCCACCTGGGCCCAGGATCCCTGCAGCTCAGGGTCATCCCATTTTTTTTTTTTTGGTACCAGGGATTGATTCGGGGCCCTCAACCACTGAGCCCCACTCCCAGCCCTATTCTGTGTTTTATTTAGAGACAGGGTCTCACTGAGCGGCTTAGGGCCTCGATGTTGCTGAGGCTGGCTTTGAACTCATGATCCCACTGCCTCAGCCTCCTGAGCCACTGGGATGACAGGCGTGTGCCACCACACCCGACTAGGTCGTCTCATTTTGGGGGTAAACAAGACGGCTTCTGGTGGCCGTAAACTGGGTCCATAGGGAACTGGAGTCCTTCTTCCTTGGGGAGGAGGGAAGTTTTGTCCGTATTCTGTCTGTGAAACCAGTTAGGTGTCTTTAAGTCCTTCCTGCCCATCCCTCAGGTTGCCAAGGGTAACAGGGTCTTCAGGGTTCACCAACCAAGAACCACTGGGGGTTTGGCTGCCTCTGGCTTCTAATTCCTGCTAAACTCTGTGTGCTGTGTGACCCCAGGCAGGTTGCTTCACGTCTCTGGACCCCCATTGCTCACCTGTAGGTGGAGCTCAGGAATGCTTCCAAGGCTGGGGCTGGGAGCCTCACGGGGCGACATGGGTGCCTGCAGAGGTTGGGGGCGCTGGTTCTAGAAGGTTGGTGAGAGTCAGCAGGGGAAAAAGGCCAGGGAAGAACCCCCGTCCTGCAAATAAGCCAGCTTGGAGGCCGTCTGGGTCACTCTGTTGGTTTGCTCTTGGCCTGCAGCGGGACGTCCCTGGGGGCTTGGTGGGGACCGTTCCCTCCGTGTCCTTGGGTCCTGGCTCCCACAGCAGAGATGCACCCTTGGTTGAAGGGAGGGAGGGGGAGGGAGGAGAGAGGGGAGTGGGCACCAGCGCTGGGCCTTCTTTCTGCCACAGGATGCCACCCAGGAGCCTGGGAGAAGTCGGGTGGCTTCCCCAGGTCCCCCAGGGCCGGCTTCAGCGATGCTACCCCGCCCAGCCACCCAACGAGGGGGCTTTTGGAGAGCTGGCTTGCAGACCCGAGCCCTGGGGCCAGCCAGGGAGCCTGCTCTGCGCCCTGGGCCTCGCTGTCCCCGTCTGTCAAGAGGGGCAGCAGCTAGACACTGCTCGGACTGCCGTGTCTCTGGCTGGGGGACCCCTTCGCCGAGCGAGGAAGGACAGAGTTCTGGGCCCAGGCTGCTGTGCGGACTGGGGGGATCCAGGCTGGGGCTGGGGAGGGAGGCCCGGGGTCTCGCCGTCCAGCCTCCTGCAGTTTCCTTGACCCTGGAGGTGGCCTCAGGGTGGTCTCAGATGAGGGCTGCCAGGCCACTGCCCGGGTCAGAGGGTGCCGGCTCACTTACCAGGAGACCCTGACGTCACCGTGGACCCCTCCCCTTCCCATTTCCGGTGTTTGCGCCTGCAGGGACGCCTGCCTGGGCAGCCTGTTCTCTCCACAGCAGGGACTCAGGGGGCCCGGCCAGGGGTGGCCAGAGCCCAGGGTCTGCCCGAGAGCCAGGCGGACAGGGGAGGCCAGGGCCCAGAGCTCAGAGGGGCTGCCGATGCCAGCCCTTCCCACTGCCCACTCTCTGTCCGCGTCACTCCTAGGCCAGCGGCTGTTGTGGCCGCCAGTCTGAGCAAGTGAAAGCCCAGGCCACCCCGCTAGGATGAACGCTGGAGAGCACGCTTAGTGTAGGTAGATCCCATGCCATCTTTGGGACACATTGATCCTGAAAAATCATTCTTTGTTTCTCTGAAAATTACATGTAGCAGGGGTATCCTATATTTTGACCCGGCCACCCTGGTGTTTGAGACAGCGTGTGGACCAGGTGTACGCGTCTTTCATGCTGTGCCTGACCTGCAGAAGGTGACAAGAACCCGGGAGCCATTTCTATAGAGCCAGAACAAGAAGACTAGATATGAAAATTAATATCAATTAGTTGATATTGATTACATCATTAATATTGATGAATACATAATTGACAATATGCATTAGGTGGAGTCCACTCCTGTCTCCAACAGAGAAGCTCTGACACTTCCAGCTGTGTGACTTTCGGCAAGTTACTCAACTTCTCTGTGCCTGCATTTCCTTGCCTATAAAATGGGAGTGATACCAGTCACTTCTTCTAAACAGGACTTTTGTAGTCTTTAGATGACTCCATCCACGGAAAGCAGGGGGCACAGTGCCTGCTGGCGCAGAGAAGCTGCACTGGGACCCAGGACTGTGATGTCGCTGTTCGACTTGCCTGTTATTTGGGTTTGATCTCCCGGGAGCAGAGCTGGAGAGAAGGAGTTGGTGTGGGATTCCTTTGACAGGTGACCCCAGGAAGCCCCAGCAGGGCAGTGGCCCAGGGGACAAGGAAGAGGAAAAACCAAAGCAGGATGTGGGAGTGGGCGCCAGCCACCATGTGCTCAGACTCTGGGGGGGCCACACGCAGACCCCTCCCCGGGCCTCAGCACTGCACAGGCGCGGGCGAGCGCGACAGCTCCTAGCAGGATCCTGGAGTGTGGGGTGAGCGCGCTGAGCCCGCCCGTGTAGTGTCTCTGTGGGTCCTTCAAGTTTAAAAGCATCCTCTGCAGAAACAACCGCGACACTCCGACAGCCTGTGACAAGGTGACAGTCACCCAGGTTGAAAACCCAGGGACGAGGTCCCAGCAGCTCCAAGGCCCGTGCTCTCTGGGAGCTGAGGGCGCATGCCGCAGGAGGGGCACCCCAGGGCTCCCAGCGCTCCCAGGGATGACCCGGCACAGCTGCCTGTGTTCTGAGAACGGGTGCCACCAAGACAAGAGGACACCACCTGTCCTCCTAGCCTGCGCATCCCGCCGAGGCCAGGGCACTGATTGTGGCAGGGGACAGCCCACTCCATCGGGGAAGGGCCCTCACACGTGGCATGCAGGTTTTATAGATGAGCAAGCCGAGATCAGAGAGGCAAGATTTTTGCTGTAGCCACACAGCTGGGGGGAGCACAGAACCGCCCTGTTCTGGAGCCCAGGGGTGCATCCACCATGAACTGGGCTAAGGCACATTCTTCCCATAAATGCCCAGGGACAGTGCAGAGCCAACCACATGGTGCTGGGCAGATGGCCAGAGGACTGTACAGGGGACTTCTCACCTTTCTGCTAGATACTGGGGTCTCAGTGGACACCAAGCCACCGAGTCCACTTTTCACACACCCCCTGTGAGAAAAGGGGCCCACATCCTTCCTGTTCCTCTGGCCCAGCACCGAGTAGGGACCCAATGGGCAAATGGACGCACCTTCCAAACAAGCCTCTGGCCCCATCACTCCCCTCTTCCTCCAAAAGCGGCTGTGACCACAGCTCCCTGCTTGAAAGCCATCTCCAGGAACCTGCCACCCAGCTGGACCTTGGAGACTCGGGAAGTCATCTGCGTCTTTAAAAAAAAAAAAAAGAAGGAGAAGAAGAAGAAGAAGAAAGCAAAGGAACAGCACAAACCCAGTGACTTCACCCTGGGGCGGGGCCGGTTTTCTGGGTCAGGAGCGGGCGGAGGCTGACCCTCTTATGCAAGGCGCTTGGCTCCCAGACTCAAGTTCCTCCCGATTATTATTTTAGCAAACCCAGCGCGGCCCGCCAGGCCGGGAGGCTCCCCGCGAAAGCTCTGGGTTGTTATTTCAGAGTCAAGTTCAGGGAGGGGGCTGGGGGCTCCACTCGGATTTCTGGAAAAACAGGCGCTTGGAAAGAGCTGGCCGAGGGGGAGGGACGTGGAAGGAGCGAGTGTGGCCGGGGGAGGCGCGGGCCCGTGGGGGGACCAGGGCCACCGCGGTGCTGGGTCTGTCCTGGCGCTGGGGCCTGGGGAGCCCGGCTTCCTCGCCAGGGGGTGGCGGCCTGGGGAAGAGACCCAGGTGACCTGCTGCTGTACCCTTGAGGGCTACTCTCCCTCCAGGAGGGTCCTTCCAGTCCTGGGCCTCAGGGAGGACGGTGAGGAGAGCCAGGCTGCCATCTTGGTTGGCCCTGAAAGTCCCTGTGCGGCCTGGCCCTGCCCAGCACCTCTTCATTGTCTGGGCTCCCCCTCCCCATCCTACCCCGGACCCCCGTCCTGCACCTCAGGGGCCTCTCCTTCTGCCAGAACCCCTCTCTCTCTGCCTCCATCCCATCCTCGGAGCCCCGCCTCAGTACCACCTCCTTGAAGGAACCGTGCCTGATTCCCACCTGAGCCAGGGCCTCTGCTGTAACCACTTGCAGAGCACCTGGCCCTCCCTTACCCAAGGCCCGTGACAACAGGGCCCAAGGCTTCCTGTTCTCTGTGGCCTCTGTCAGCACTGACCCCCTGGGCAATGGAAGCACCTTCCAAGCAAGGTGTCTGAGCCCAAGGGCAAGGGCAGAGCCGGCCCTGGCTGGGCCCATGATACCAGGCGAATTCCAGACAGACTGAGGGGCCCAGGCGACCTCCATGGTCAGCCTCTTCTGAAGGTTCCCTGGATGGCCACTCGCAGGTCACTGGCCAGTAAAGGCCACGCACTCCCAAAGAGGGAGCCTCACCGGGTCCGGGCACCCCACTCATCCTGTGGCCACCCTTCTCCCAACCTCCTGTGTCCCCAGGTCCCCCTCTCCCCTGCTGTGGCTTCCTCCTGGGACCCGCCAGTCCTTGGAGCCCAGCGGTGAGTCATCTGCCTGTCACGTGTCCCGGTGGGTGTCCAGCGGCTCCTGCTTGAGAGTCCCCACCCTGGACTTTGTTTTATGGGGCTTGCTGTCTCAGGCCGCCGCCGATTCCATCCATCAACCCTGCCGCTCCAACACCGAGGCTGGATTTATGGAAGTGGCTACCCCAGTGCTGACAGTGTGGACGGGGGCTTCTGATTAACACGCGATTCCAAGGCGGGGAGTCGGTCAAACACCCCGGCGCTGCCCAGGCTGGAGCCGGACACCGGACACCGCGGCTCCGCACGGACAGATGTTGCACAAGGAACTTGCAAAGAGCCAGTTGGAGGAGTCCATTGACAGGGAACCGCAAAAGCATGTGCGAACCAGAGCTGCTCCTTTCTTTGTTGAGCTCTCTCTCTCTCTCTCTCTCTCTCTCTCTCTCTCTGTCTTGAGAGATTAAATCTGAATTCACTCTCAGCCTTAAGAGTTTCCATCAGGAAATTCTGTCAGCTCCAGCGATGATCTGCAATTGTGTGCTGGCCCTGCCCCCTCTCCAAAGGGAACAGGGACATCAGCTGACATTTAACCCCTGTGCGGGCTCCTTGAGGCAAATGATCTCATGTCACCTGCAGGGTGAGGCAGGGGCTGTGACTATCTCAGTTTTTTTTTTTTTTTTTAATAACTTGGTAGTTTGAAATAGTTGAAGACTCACAAGAAGTTGCAAAAAGAGCAGAGTCTTCATGGACCTCGCTCCCGGTGCCCACCCAGGATGGCCACGGCCGCTGTCAGTGTGAGGAACGAGACTTTGGCACAATGCCACAGCTTATGCAGATTTTATCAGTATGTACATGTATATACACAGTATTTTTTGATGGTGGTACCAGGGATTGAACCCAGGGGCACTCAACCCCGGAGCCCCATCCCCAGCCCTATTTCGTCTTTTATTTAGAGACAGGGTCTCACTGAGTTGCTTAGCGCCTCACTTTTGCTGAGACTGGCTTTGAACTCAAATTCTCCTGCCTCAGCCTCCTGAGCTACTGGAATTAGAGATGTGACCCACCATGCCCAGCCACTGTTTTCTTTTAGAAAAATAATTCTATGACATTCTAGCTGATTTTTAGATGAGAACAATATCACCATATCAGATTATAAAATCTTTCCTTCTCCACAATGGAATTCCCTTGGGTTACTGAATAAAGAATTCACCTCCTTTCAACCCTAATCCCTGAAAAGCAGTGATCTATTTCCCATCACCAAAGATTCATCACTTTAAGAAAGTTATAGAAATGGAATCATCTACTATGTAGCCTCGATGATCAATTTTTTTCACTCAGCATAATACTCTTGAGATCCATCCAAGTGGTTGCAGCTCTCCGTAGCTCATTCCTTTTTTCTGGCTGAATAATATTCCACTGTATGGATGTACCACAGTCTATCCACTCACCAGTTGAAGGACTGCCGGTTATTTCCAATATGGGATATTTATAAATATATTGTTATGAGTGATCACATACAGTTTTCTCTGTATTTACCCAAATTTAACAGATTCCAGATTCCAGACAGGCTGGGGAGCCTAGGCGACCAGATGAAGTCACAGACGTGATAGAGATCAAGTCACTTGAACAATGTCATGCTGCCAGCAAGTTGAATGAAGGTTTGAACTCAGGTGGTGACTCCAGAGACTGTGCTCTCAGCCATCGGCAAGACTGAAAATCCTGTAGTCGAAAATAATTAACGCTAAAAAGCTAATTAACATGCCAGGAAGACGCATTGCGTGTATCAGAGGTTTTACGCGCCACACATTCTTGGAGACGCGGCAAGATGGTAGGATCATAAGAATCCAAAGCTGCAGGGTGGGGGCTGAGCACTGGGCTGGGAACAGGGGTGCAGCCTCTGCTTCCCCCAGTTCTCTCCTCCTGCCATGAAGCTCCGGCTCTCCCAGAGCTCCTGCTCATCCCTCTGCCCCCAACGCCCCTCCCCCTGTGTCCCCAGGGTCCCTTCTGTCAACAGGTCCTTCCTCGGAGAGTCCAGGACATCCTCACTGCCCCAGCGATGTTCTTGGCCCCGGGAATGTTTCTCTCTTCCGTAAACAGGAGTCTACCTGAAGGTCCCCAAGGGCCAGGGAGGTTGGGGCACTGAGCTGCAGCCCGAGAAGCGCAAATAAATAATCTGCAGCCCCCGAGCGCAGCCCCCGGGTGCAGGTTGCAGGTGCACAGAGACGCAGAGATGCGTGGGCGAGACGCACAGCCCAAAGCAGGCCTGGGTGGGCTCTCCTGGGCGCGTTTCCTGCCTGCTGCCCGGTGGGTGTGTGTGGGGGGGAGTTACGGAGAAGATCCTTGAGGTCCGAACCTTCTCCCTGGATCGGGTCCCCAGGGGGAGCTGGGGCAGCCGGCGAGACCCCAGCGCCATGGCAGCTGGCTGCACACCCTGCTTCCCTGTCCCCTGCCTCTCAGCCTCTGCACTGCCCACCGCCAGAGAGGAGGGCTTCAGGGTGCTGGAGCAAGACCAGTGGGAACAAAGGGGCCGGGAGAGACCCACCGGCCTCCAACGCAGGCCTCCTCCACGCCCGCCCAGACCGTAAAGGCAGAGGCCAGCGCTCCACCTGCCGCTCACTCCCTCGGCGACCTTTCCCGTTCGCTCTGCCTTTGATTTCCTCCCTCCGTGGCCTCTGCTCCCCATAAAACTCAATCTCCTTTAGTTTTCAATTCAATTAAGGTCCAATTGTTCCACCCACGAGGCCACACATTGAAACTGTGGTCACTAACTCAGCTGGGGACCCAGAGGCAGGGAGTTGGAGAGGTTTCTGGGGACCCAGCCCAGGTGACTACAGGGTAGAGACCACAGGGGGACAGAGAAGGACCCCCATGCAGGGCAGTTCTGACTTTAGACTCTACTGTGTGACCTTGGTCAAGAGACGTCCTCCTCTAGTCTCAGTTCCCCATCTGTGAAATGGGCCGTGAAGCACGAGTATGATGAGGGTTTTGGGTTGTTTTTGTTTTTTGTTTTGTACCAGGGACTAAACCCAGGGGCCCTGGGCCACTGAGCCCCACCCCCAGCCCTATTTTGCATTTTATTTAGAGACAGGGTCTCACTGAGTTGCTTGGGGCCTCGCTGTTGCTTTGGACTCTGGATCCTCCTGCCTCAGCCTCCTGAGCTGCTGGGATGACAGACATACACCCTTGCAGCTGCTGTGGTATAAATTTTCAGTCTTGTTCTTCTCATCCCCAAACTGGATACTTGTTTCAATAGGAATTTAATGGGCGGGTTGTGCTAGTTGCGGGCTTTCTGCGTATTTTCCAGAAGGTGAACAGGAACGGGGTGGACCTGCGATCCTGCCATGAAAAGATGGCCCAAAGGTGTTCTTCAAGGCGAGTTGCACAAAGTTTACATATATGCAAGTGTGTGTGTGTGTGTGTGTGTGTGTGTGCGCATATCCAGGACCCCCCTCCCCACAGACTGCAAAACTCTGGATGCTCAGGTTCCTTATATTAAACAGCACAGCAGGCCGGCACGGCGGTGCACACCTGTTATCCCAGCAGCTCGGGAGGCTGAGGCAGGAGGATCGTGAGTTCAAAGCCAGCCTCAGCAAAAGCGAGGCCCTAAGCAACTTGGTGAGACCCTGTCTCTAAATAAAATGCAAAATAGGGTTGGGGGTGGGGCTCAGTGGTGAGTGCCCCTGGGTTCAATCCCTGGGACCAAAAACACACAGACAAAACAGCACAGCACTCTCCCCACAGCCTGTAAGTGCCATTTAGTGACTTAAGGTGCCTAATACAATGAAAATGCAAATGGTCTTTTTTAGCTGTATTTTTAGGCAAAGGTGACAAGAAAAAAGTATATACTCAGTAGAGCCCTTTTTTGGCCTGGTCTTTTGCTGATATTGGTGGAGTCGCAGACGCACACTCCGTTGAGGGGAGAGGCGTCCCGTGGAGAGGGCTTGTGCAAGGTCGTTACAAGCAGGACCTCGACCCAGAGCAAAACAAAAGTGATCCCCGGGCCTGGGACCTGGAAGAGGCTGATGCGACTTCTAAATCCGGGGGCTTGGAGCTGGGAGGGGGCGGTGGGAACCATCTGGTTTTCCAGTGAACACACATTACTTCAATAATTAAAATGTATGAAAACCCATAAAATGAATCGCAGACCTACTGTGGCTGGGAACCTGGGCCTCGTGTGGAAGGAAAAAAGACTGTTGAATTCCCACGGCTCCGCGGTAACCACCGTGGACATTTTTATGAATTTCCTACGCTCTTTCTTCTCATCCACGTGGACGTGTATTTTTGGAATAAAGTTGGGATGAAGCTTGGTGAGAAACTGTGGGGCCTGCTCTTTCCCTTATCAGGTGAACTTCCCCAGGCCACCCTGGGCTGCTGCGCAAGTGACTGGGGGGCTGCTTTGGTTGACAGGCTCACCTGCCCACGGCCCAACGCCTGCAACCCTGCTCCCTGCTGCATTGGGTAGGATCTTAGCATTCTGCACATAGTAGGTGGTCAATAAACATTCGCAGAACCCAGGAACAACCAGATGAGAGAGAAATGAACGCAAATGGTTTTAAATAGGTGCAAAACATCCCCCTAGGTCAAGGTCACCAGGCGCCTCTGACCTCTCACCTGTGGGACAGGGTGGTGGCGTCCCAGCCTGACACATCTGTAGGCAGCCAGACTCTGAGTCACTCGGGGTGGGAACCAAGCTCACCGCGAGGCTGGCTTTGAACACAGCCAACACAAGTCGCCTGCTGGTCCCCGGAGCGGAGTGTCATTTCACCCACATAAACAGTTTCTGATGAAAGCCGGGAAGTCACAGGGCTGGGAAAGACAGAGCTGCCCTCGGTGGCCCCCGGGCAGGGAGAGGGGCCCCCGGGTGGCTGTGGATGGTTTTATTCTTATTTTTTTTGGTATCGGGAATGGAGCTCAGGGGTGATTGACTACAGAGCCACGTCCCCAACCCTTTTTTGTTTTTAAGTATTTTTTATTTGGAGACAGGGTCTCACTGAGTGGCTGAGGCTGGCTTTGAACTCGCGATCCTCCTGCCTCAGCCTCCCGAGCCGCTGGGATGACAGGCCCGAGCCACCTAGAAGCCCGGCCTTCAAGCTGCAGATTTGTGGCTCCCATATGGGGTTGGGGGGCCCAGGGGATAAAATTCACCAACTCAGACACTTGTTAACTGGCGGGTCAAACTCCCACCTAACGGAAGTGGGTTCAGACCCCATTGCGTCACTTCCTGAGTGACCCTGGGCACCTGGGCTTCAGTGTATCACCCGTAAAGTGGGGTTAAGGGAGAAGCCACCTCATGGGAGCTCTCAGCAGCACACCTGCACACGAGGGGCGCGACCAAAGGGGACGTGACTCCAGCGTCCCTGGGGACTTTCTGGGCCCCTCCTTGGATGGAGACCTGAAGACTCCAGGGTCGGGCCCAAAGCCCCTCCCGGAAGCCACGGGTCACTGTAACTGTCAGCCGGAGTCATTGTCCTGGTGACCCAGCCACCTGGAGCCACAGAGGAGCTAGAGGGCTTTACACACGTCTCCTTCAGCCACCGCGTCTTCCTCTCAGCCAGCTCTGTCCCCATCCCGGTCACCGAGGAGGAAACTGAGGCCTGGTTCCACGGCCCAGGCCTCCCAGCGGGTGGGTGGTTGATCTGAGGCCCCGCCCAGCTCGGCCCACGCGCCATCTTGGAGTTTTCTGTCATAGGAATGATGCCATCCAGGGTGCCCTGGGGACAGTGAGGGGGTCCTGGCAGCTAAAAACGGACGTGTTTGCGTGAAGCTGGCTTCCACCCATCCCCGCGTGGATTCGGGCTGCGGGATGGGCCCAGCAGCACGAGTCAGTACAGGTACCAGGTGAACCAGCAGGGGACTGACCCTGGTGACACGGGGCACCACCTCATCCAGGGTGCCCAGGTCCCCTGCTGCCTCCCCAGGCTGGACTGAGTGCACCCCCCCCACCCAAGGGTCCAGCCGTCCTTTGGATGAAATGAGAGGTGTCTGGCCATGACCTGGCACCTGGCAGGTGCCCCACGTTGGTCACAGTGATGATACAAAAGGTCTCAGCGTGACAGCCCCGTCACTGACTCTGGAGACCCGGCAGGTGACTTGGCTCCCTTGGCCGTCCCTTGTCTTGTGCTGTCACCCAGGAGTCCAGGTCTTGTTGGCCCAGGTGTGTGGAGCCGGCAGATGCCATTAGCAACCAAAAAAACTAAAATGAATCTCCCTTTGGAAGGAAAGAGAAGTGCCTTCCATGATCTAAGTGCGCCCCGTGGAAACTCTCGCCCTCCGCAGAGAGATCCGTGACCTTGGGTCTCTTGATGCTTCCAATGCAGGTGGCCCTCAGCCGCTCCACTGCCCCCACGGGCCCATTGCTCGGATGGGTCAGCGGAGGCCGGGCAGCTGCCGGAGCCGGGGCCTGGCGGGAGATGGGTGGGGACAGCCGCTCCTCCTGCCTAGGGGACGGGTTTCCTTAAGGGCACCTGTGGGGGGCGCTGTCTTCACCCCAGCCTCTCACACAGGTGGCCGGCAGTTTCTGCCTTCTGATGTCACTCGCCTCCAGGAGACTGGGAGGAGACCAGGGCAGCTGGGTCACCTCATGGTGGGAGAGGGTCTGGGGACGTAGGGGAGCCCCGCGTGTGTCCCCACGTGCACTTAAAGCCCAGGCCTGGGATCCTCCGCTTGAGCTCTCCCCCCTGTTTTCCGTTTTCCTGCTCGAGTGGGACTGGACGAAGGAGAGAGGAATCCTGGCCGGGTCTTTGCCCCGTCCCTGTCTCAGCGCTTCTGAAACGCAAAGAATGTACCTTTTTTTTTTTTTTTTTTTTTTTTTTTTTTAATACAGGAGATGGAACCCAGAGCTCTTAACCACTGAGCCCCACCCCCAGCCCTAGTTTGTGTTTTATTTAGAGACAGGGTCTCCCTGAGCTGCTTAGGGCCTCTCTCAGTGGCTAAGACTGACTTTGAGCTCACAATCCTCCTGCCTCAGCCTCCTGAGCTGCTGGGATTACAGGAGTGTGCTGACCCTTAAATAAGGAGTGAAAATGAAGAGATCCACCCATATTTACTTAAATCATTTATTTTAACATTTAAATTTATACCTGTTATCTCTCCCTATATTGTATTTGTAAAGAAACCTCCTCTTCTTATGAATATAGATACAACCTTAAAACCATAAAATTTAAATTATTGGCCTTAATTTAAAATAACAGAGAACGCTGTTTGTTTGAATCTAAACCACCCATGCCAGGTCATTAGGGAAAGGTGATATTTCAGATCTGCCCCTGCATGTAAACTTTGTATGCAGTTAGGAGTGGCAAACTAATAGAAGAACCAGAAGGACAGTGATATAAGTGAATTGAGATTTTATTGGTTTCTTATGTCAAAATAATCATGAAGTACTTGATCTTTTTGGTTCTAAAATTCCCAGTGCATGGCCACCTCAGGGTTCCTCATGTCACAATATAGCTGTTGTGGCTCCCGCATCTGTACTCCCTGCAAGAAGAAAACAGAAAGAGGGAAGACTGATCTCTCAGGTACATCCATCATTTTTAAAGAAACTGCTCAGAAGTCCACCTAATGGCCTTCTGGTGTTGCTTTGGCAACTCTATTCTAGGGAGGCAGACAATAAAGCATTTTGACTGAGCATATCAGCAGTTCAAATAAAATAGGGGCCCCGTGCCTCTGGAAGGCTGGGAGGATGGACTTGCGGTAGGAGAGCAGCAGTGGCCGTGGGCCCCAGGTCTGCTTTCTAACTTTTGTAATTCCAAAGCAGAGAACACTGTTTGGGGCGGGGACATTGTTCTCAATGCCACCTGCAATGGCAGAGGTGGGTTGTCACCTGGGAAAATTTCTCACCCACCTCAGATCTAACTCAATCTGCTGACCTCAATGACGCAAGGGCACCAGGAGGTGGGGGTCTGCTTGGCACCAACCAGAGTTTCGAACTCACCATTAAATGAGCATCTATTACAGTGACCGCCAACAGGGGACAGAGGAAGGTCTTTCCCACGGGTTCCTGCCGGCCTCATTGTCAGGAGGCGGCAGGGTGTCCGCCTTGTGAATCTGGGGCTACCCCTCCACTGTGCCCTACTCTAAGGACACCAGCAATCCTCCTTGGGGTCCCATCATGCTTTGGGGTATATTTTTGGGTCCAAGTTTGAGAAACAGGGCTTCTGCCACCGGGAAGATGGTTCTAAAGGGCTTTGGTGCCCTGAGCTTGTGGGATTGGCTCCCAGCAGCCCTAGAAGCAGGCAGAAGGGCTGCCTTGTCTTGGAGGCCAGGGTCCTACACCTCAGAGAGGGCAAGTCACTTGAGGAAGGTCACACAGCTAGTGAAGCTGGAGCTGAGCCTTTCCCCACTGTCCTAGGGTGGGGCTGTGAAGTCTCCTGAAGTGGCACCCGAGAACCCAGGCCCTTAGTGTCACCACCCTTCCTGTGGCCCCCAAAGCAAAGGGGGTTCTCAAGACTCCAAGGAAGAGCCCCCAGAGGGTGGGTTAGAGTGGATCCTGAGGGACCTGCCTACTATACAGGAGGGGAGCGTGAGTCCCCGGTGGGTGGGAAGCCATGGAGTCACCAGACAGGGGAAGAGTGGCTGCTCCGAGACCAGGCCACCGCGGATAACCCAGCAGAGTTCCAGGGCTCTGGGGCCAGGACAGCACCCAGCGCAAGGTCTGTGGGTGCCTGAGATTGCGACCACGGGGTGACAGGGGACTCGAGGGCCCTCAGCCCAGCTGCTCGGGGCCTGGCCCTGTGCATTCTTCCTAAGGGTCACCTGTCCCTCCTCCCGCCTGTCACGAAGCAGACTCTGGGCCTTGCTACCATGGATCTTCCCCGCCACCGACTGGGCTGCAGGAAGGCACCTCAACTCCCTGCGGAGAGGGACTGAGTGACGGCTCCCAGCCCCGCCCCGCCCAGTCGTGGGGCCACCTCCCCACTCGGATCGTCGCGCCTCCGCACGGGGCAGGGCGCCTTTCCCGTCGCCAGCGCGGATCGGCCTCCTAATCCACTGCTCTTTGGTTTAAGAGTCATTACAAAGTGCTTAATTAAGTAAGCCTCGCTTAATCACCAAATGTTTGCATGCGAAACGAGTTCCCGGGAAGCGGCCCTCGACACGTTCGGCACAGAAATAATCACCGCGGGGAGGGGGCGAGGGGCGGGCTCCAGCCTCCACTTCTCATTCGAGGGCCTCGCCCATTCATCACCGCAGGGGAATTAAAAGGCTTCAGCAGGAGCAATTGGAGAACCCCCACATTCCAGCCGCCTGAATCACAGGAGGGGCCCCTCCGCCGGCGGGGGCGGGGGCGGGGGCGGGGGCGGGGGGCGGGGCGGCCGAGGGAAGGGGGAGGAGGCCGGGGGAGGAGGCTGCCTCCCCGCCCACAGGCTGTGGCCTCCCTGTTGCTAGGGGTTGCTTCCAACGGGGCTCTCCTGGCTCTTCCTCCCCTTCCAAGAGATTTGCAAGTTATAGATTCGCAGAGGAATGTGAGGGAGGTGGAGTGTGCGTGTGCGTGTGCGCACGTGTCGGAATGTGCGTGCGCTGGTGGATCGCACCTCGATTCTGCCCACTATCACCTGATTCCTTCCTAAGCCGGTTCTGCCCACGGAGCCCTTGAGTGGGTACCGGATGAACCTGTTTTCCTATCTCAGTGGCCACGTGTCTATTTCATGTTATGGGGGGACGGGCGGGGGGGCGGAATAGAACCAGGACGTCCTTCTCTGGTTTCAGGGGCATCATCCAACCAAAGTCGGTGGAATGCGAAAATTAACTCTTTTAAGGAAGAACAGGGATGGGACCTGGACCAGGAAAGAGGGACAGGGGGGACTGAGGTCTGGGAGCCTTCTTATGGTCTCTCCTTTGCTGTCCTGGTCCCAGTGGGGCCTCCGGTCCCTGGGCTGTCAAGGACTCTTCTTTGGACCATTGTGCAGATTCACAAACTGAGGCTCCGGAGACAACAAACCATCTTTCACTTCTTTTTTTGGAATGGTGGGGACAGTCCTGCCCCACCAGGAAAGACTGCACCAGATCTTGATGTAAGCCAAACCCTGAAGCCAGTCCAGGGTCCTGGAATGTTCTGGTTAAACAGCCCTCCCCCTGCTCTGTGCCTTTCATTGTCTTTGAGTTCTTTCACACTCTCTAGGTTAAAAAAAAAAAAAAAAAAAGAGCCCGGATAGCAATACAAATGATTCATGCCATAGAAATGCAAATGAATTTTGTCCGGTGGAATGCAATTGATTATTGCCCTCCAGTTATTGACCGGCTTTGCATCTACTTGTAAATTAATCCCAGCATCTCTGTGGCCTGTGTGTGTGTGTGTGTGTGTGTGTGGTTTGAATTCTCCTAGAGCCAGTCACACTGCCTCTCTGGTCCCTCATTAATTCATGTGTTAAATAAAATCCTTGACCCAGGTCATGATTTTACCTTTTTAAAATTTTTGTTACCAGGGATTGAACCCCCAGAGATGCTTAACGACTGAGCCCCATCCCCAGCCCATTTTTATATTTTATTTAGAGACAGGGAGTCACTGAGTTGCTTAGGACATCATCAAGATGCTGAGGCTGGCCTCGAGCTTGTGATCCTCCTGCCTCAGCCTCCCGAGCTACTGGGATTACAGGCCCCCGGCACTGCTCCGGGCCCGACTTTACCTTTATTTACAATGATCTTGTAAGAGCATCCGCTGGGAAGGCAAGGTGGATGACAGGGGCCAGGGGAGAGGGAGGACTGGGGGCGTGTGTCCGGCCTCAGTCTGGTGCAGGTGTGTTTGTGTCTAGGTAGCCTGCCATCTTTCCGTCCAGCCCTCCTCCACCTCATTTGTGCAGGTGGCTGGCCCTGCTGCTGACACATGGGGTAGGGACAGGGAGTGTAGGAAGGTGACCAGGATCCCTGATTTCCTGGAGACAATTTCGAAACTAAGGCCCTGGCCTTGGCCCTGAGGGTTCCTGGCAGCTGGCTTTGGATTATCTGTCTCAGGTTATGTTTCTCTGTAGCCCAAAGGGCTGAGGGCTAGAAACAGAAATTAAATTGAATTATAAAAAGTAAACCGCTGTGACATCCCCCTACCTTGAACTGGGAGTAGTGGTGGCTTTCACATGCTGACACCTTCACTCTCAACCCCTGGTTTAGCCTCATCCTGCCAGGACAAGCAGGGATCAGAGAAGGCAGTCAATTCCCTCAAGTCACACAGCAAATCAGAGGTGCCAGCCTGAGCACTAAATGACAACTGCCAGGGTCCCTTCGGTCAACAGCCCAGACAGCACCCCCAGCAGAGCTTACTGAAATGCAGGTGTCAAAGCCTGCCCTGAGATCCTCCTAGGTCCTGAGGTGCAGCGGGGACTCTGCACTTGACCCTGAGCCAGGCTGACCCTCGGGTATCAGCAGACTTGGGGAAATTCTACTCCACGGGATTAATTATTGAGCACGAAGCAAAGCAAGGATCCTAGATGAGAAGGGGCCTCACAAGCACCTTGTGGAACACATTTCCAGATAAAAGAAGCCATGGCTGAGTCCCCAGGACCAGCAACCAGCCCACAGCAGCAGGGCCACCCAGAAGTCAGGCCCGAGGCTGTCAGGGGTGACCAAGAAGGTCCTCCATTCCCAGCACTGGAAGGACCCCCAGAGCGCTCCACTTTACAGACAGGTAAACCGAGGCCCAGAGAGGGAAAGCGGGTTCTGTAAAACTGCACAGTAGTGGAAAGGACAGCATCAGGCCTCCCAGGTCTTGGTCTCCTGGTGGAACTCCACATGGGTGGCCTGGAAGGCAGCAGGAGTGGAGCTGCGAAGCCACCACTGCCAGGGCCCCAGGGAAACGGCTTCATTCCCTCCTCAGCTCCTTACCCGCTACTGTAGGATTTACCTGATTCACCATCGTGTCCTAGACAACAGCGATCCCCCTCCTCGGGAACTCCACAGGCTGCTCTCAAAGACAGCTCCAGTTGGGCACGATGATGCTCAGTTGTCATCCCAGCTGCTCCGGGAGGCTGAGGCAGGAGGATCGAGAGTTCAAAGGCAGCCTCAGTAACAGCGAGGCCCTGAGCAATTCAGTGAGACCTTGTCTCTAAATAAAATACAGAATAGGGCTGGGGTGGGGCTCAGTGGTCAAGGGCCCCTGAGTTGGATCCCCAGTACCACTTCCCCCTGAAGAAATCTGTCTTCCTAAAGCACCGGCTGCACAGTGGCGGATCGGTGCTGTAAACCCCCACTTCTCTGGTTCTCTGGGGGTCGGCACACTTTCTAGGTAAAGGGCCAGACTCTACATGTTCTTGGCACTGTGGCCAGACCGTCCCTTCCACAAGGACTCACCCTGTGGACTTAGCAGGGGCCCCCCAGACAGCAGGTGCGAGGCTGGGTGAGGATGGAGCGTACCACAGACCAGCCACCCTGCCCGACCCCGGAGCTGGCTGAGCCTGCGACTCAGGTGCCCTGTGGTCCAAGCCCCTTCCAGGTCCCTCTATGCCCACCGCGCCAACCTCCTGTCTGAATGCTTGCTGCCCGCCCACTGGCACCTCCATCGCTCAATCTAGACTCTTCCATAAGTAATTCCAGAATCTCTCCTTTAGGGCAAGTCACCCAGTACTCCACGGTGACAGTTTGGTCCAGCAAACCCAAGTTGCTTTCCAAGATGGAGCTTCATGACTCAGGGTGGAGGAGGACGGTCTCACCTGGCTCACAGGTCTCCTGGGGAGCACTCAGAACAGAACCTTCCCCCCTGTCCCCAATGGTCCCCATAGGGCTGACCCCACTCTCAGATGCAGGAGGCACACCTGGCCCGGACCCTGCCAATCAAAGCTTCTCTCCTCGGCCCGTGATTGGTGGGGAGAGGCACGTGGTCCGTCTGGACCAATAAGACTCTTCCCTGGGACCTTGGCTCCTGCCTCCCAGAGGCTGTTCGAGATCTGTCTAAGGCATGGGAGGGGAGGAGAGCGGAGCCCCTGGGGGAGTCAGGCAGTGTGAGAGCGCCTACTGTATACAGAGCTCTGGGCTATATTCAGTGGCTTCGGGGTGAGTGACTCTGCTGGTCTCTGCTTACTAGAGAGCAGGGCTGAGGGGCAAGGCCCCCACGCAAACCCAGCTCCAGGAGCTGAGCACGGGCGCGGCCATCGGGTCGGAGGGAGGGGACCTGGGGAGGGGTGGACTGGGGGGGGGAGCTGGGCAGGGGCAGGTTTGGGCCCCAGGGTTCGCTGGCAGATGTGCCCCGCCTCTGGGGGAGCCCTCCCCGGCTGTGGCTTTGAAGCTGTGCCACCGTTACCGGCACACACGTGGCTCTGAGTGTCCCCTCCCGGGCTCTCTGCGGAACCCACGAGCCCCTCCCCCACCCCGCCCACCAGGGACGCTCTGGGGACCCGGCTGAGGGCTCCGCAGAGGAGGCCCGGCCGAGCAGAGGCAAAGGAGAGGATGGAGCTCCAAGACGAGTTCTGGTCCCCAGCAGCAGAGTCTGGGGGCTCCCTGGGAGACCCGCAGGGGAGGGAGGACGCCCTGTCGCCTCCAAACTCGGTCATCTTTGCTTTCGAGGCAGCTGCATTCGCGCCGCCTTCAACTGACCAGCGAGAACCCACAGGGGAGAGATGCGGGCTTCTGGGTGACAAAGAGGGTGCAGACATCCGGGGACTTTGGGGTGGGCGGACCTCGGGGTGGCTGGGAACCAGCTTCTCTAGTTTACTTCTCTGAAAAACGAGTTCTCTGGGCAACTGATTCTGCAAGTTGGGGGACCCCATTCCAGGCCTGCCCTGAGATTCATCCTGGCGGCCTTGGGTCCTCCATCATCTCCGCCTGTCGCACCCTGCAGCTGTCAATCATCACCCTTCTCAAACATCAGGCTGCGTCGTGGCTCAGCTCAGCAAGTCTCTCCCTCCTGCCCCCAGAGCAGGCGGTGCGCATCCCAGGGCCAGCGCTCGAGATGAGTAAATGCATAAATGATCACATGGGGTAGTCCATCAGACTGAAGACACATTATTTTATTTCTCCCACCTCAGTCTTCACATTTGTCAAATGGGAATAATTCTCTCTCTCTCTCTCTCTCATCTGTGCCCATCTGGGCTTCAGTGCCTGATGGTAACAGAGCAAAGCAAATGTCCCTGGCATCCCAGGGGCCTTAGTCAAAGACTCTGTGGGTTGACTTGGGAAGTGGGGACACGCTGAGACAGCTGTCCTGGGGGACCACCTTCCTGTGCTTGTTTGTGGGCGTGGAAGCCCCGCTATGCCACGGCTGTTTTCCAAACGTCATTTCGCAAGCAAATATCCCAACTTAGGTGCCCAAGAAGCCAGGCGCGACAAAACGGAGCGTGCATGCATTTATTCATTACGGAGGCTCCCTGTGGTGTCACCCGGGAAGGGGAGGACGCGGAGCACGTGGGTGGAGGAGCTGGGCTGCCAGGCAGGGTGGAGGGAGGCCGGGCACTGCACGGGGGTCCTGCAGCTAGAAGGACCCTCCTGAGTTTTGCAGGCCGCATGCCACACGCCCACACAGAAGGGTGTGTTGGTGCATGGGGGTTGCGTGGCTCTCTACAGTTTGGGCCATCCGGGTAGGAACTGAGGCCATCAATCCAGGAGAGGACAGCCCTCCTGGACGCTGGGGGATGAGACTTCCCTGTTTATTTGTGCAGTTGTTCACTGTGCAATTGTCCCCAAAGTCAGGCAGGGAGATTTCCGTGTGGTAGACTCAGGTGGGTGAACAGTCTCGCTCCGGGGTTCCCACACAGAAAGTTCCAGAACTTTCCACCTCCAGAGCCTTCCAGCCCTCTCGCCCGTGTCCCCGGATGTGGCGCAGCCTCGCGCCAAGCAGCCAAAAGCGCAAACCTCGCGTGGAGTCTCTTCCCGTGCCTGGCAGGCCCACCATCCAGCGCCTCTCGGCTGTGCCTGGAGCCGGGTGGCTTCCCAGGGCCCGTCACCCGCCCGTGTTTATTCCGTGCGCAGCCAGCAGCTGCCGGGTGAGCCGGCCTGCCAGCTCCGTTCGGGATGTGCTTCTCCACCCTCCCCAGCCAGCTCTCCCCTGCTGGCTTTTTCTGGGAAGCCCATTTATTTTCCCCTCTCTCCTTCCCAGTGGTGTGGCTGGGTTTCAAAAGAGTCGGCAACAGAGGGTCGGAGGGGAGGCGGGACTGGATCCCATATCCAGGATGTTGGGGGGTGGGGAGCAGCTGCGAAAATTCTGCTTTGGATTCCGGCCCGGTTTCCTTTTTAATTTTTTTCTTGCTTCTTACCAATATGTAGCTTCAGAATGAGGGCCTAGGTTTATGAGTGTGGGTCTGGACAGAGATCGGCAATAGGGTGGAGGAGAGATCTGATCTAAGGTTTGCTGTGTGACCTTGGCTGGGTGTCTTTACCTCTCTGAGCCCCCAGTACTTTATCCTGAAGTGAGTCAAGGATCTCATCTCTCAGATCCATGGGGAGGGCTGAATGGGAGACTGTGAGGGAAACTACAGCAGCCCCAAAGGGTGCTTAATAAATGAGACCTAGTGTCATTGTCATTCCCCTGTGCTTTCTGTACCCATGGGCTCCTGCACTCTTCGGAATACTTGCTCTGATGGTGGCACTTTGCAGCCAACCACATGGTCCTTGCATCTTAGAGAAGCCAGGCTTCCTCTCCCGCCTGCCTGCTGACCTCACCCCATCCTTCTGCCGAGCCCCACTGTCCCTCAGCTCTTCCCCGGGTGTCACTTCCAACAAGATGGGGCTCTGCAAACCTCTGCACAGAGCCAGATGACAAACCCCTCGACACTGTGGGGCACACCCCTCCACTCTGCCTTCCTAGTGCAAAGTGGCCACAGGGAGCACCCAATGAGCAGACCTGGATGTGTTCCCAGAAGCCTTGTTTATGGAGGCTGAAGTTCTAGTACCATTTCCACGTGGTGTGAAACCGTTTTTTGTTTGTTTTTTAACCATTTAAAAACATAAAGGCAGTTCTTAGCTCATGAACCATGCAAAACAGGCTGGGGCTGGCCTGCAGGCTGCCGTCTGCCCAGCCTGCTTCCCAAGGTCATTGCTGGCCACCTCCTGCTCCCAGCCAGGCTCCGTGAGGGGCTCTTCATGTGGCTTCTCCCTCAGTGCCCCTGTCACAGAGTCAACTGTGGATCAACACACCTACTGTTAAGTCCTCAGTGGCTGAGAGTCTTTGAAGGAAACATCAGATATTTTTGAGGGGGAGGCACTGGGGATTGAACCCAGGGGCCATCGACCACTGAGCCCCATCCCCAGCCCTATTTTGCATTTTATTTAGAGACAGGGTCTCACTGACCTGCTTAGGGCCTCCCTATGGCTGAGGCTGGCTTTGAACTCACAATCCTCCTGCCTCAGCTCTCGAGCCGCTGGGCTGACAGGTGTGCGCCATCACGCCCAGCTCAGATTTTATTCATCATGAAAGCCTCAGCATCTGCGCACAGTAGGTCCCCCACAACTACCTATTCAGCCAGCGTGGACCAGTGCATTCTTTTGAGAGTTCTATGTAGCAGAAGGACCGCATCAGTCAGGCTTCCGAACCTGTCACAAAACGCCTGAGAAGACCAGCTGAGAGGAGGAAAAATGTATTTTGGTTCATGAATTCAGAAGTTTCAGCCCAGTGTCACCTGGCCCAGTGATCCAACTAGGTGCCACCTCCCACAGATGCCACCACCTCCCTATGCGCCATCAAATTATTGCCCCATCAGTGGATTAATCCACCAAGGAGGTCAGCGGCCTTCTGATCCAGTCACCTCCCCAAGACCCCACCTCTGAACACTGCTGCATGGGGGGCCAGGCCTTCAACACTGGTGCCTTTGGGGAACATTCCAGATCCAACCATTACATCAGGATCAGCACCATTTTAAAGACGTGGAGACTGAGGTCCAGAGAATTTCTCACACTTGCAAAACTAAGGTTGACCTCCAGTCTCCTGAGGAGGAGGAGACAGCCTTAATTGAGCAAGTACTCTATGCCGAGCCCAGGGTCAGGGCCTCTGCAGACTGAGCCTCACTCCCCGCTTACTGAGCACCTGTTATGTACCAGGACCTGCTGTCCCCTTGCAATCCTATCCCTCGAGGTCCAGAACACTGGGTTCCTCAAGACCCCAGCTCTAGACTGTGACCTCCACAAGGCAAAGAACCGCTTGTGAAACCAAGCGCACAGGCGTCCAGTCCAGCAGGGCTGGCAGAGTGGGGGCAGGGTGTCCCCCAGCCTCTCACGCACCGCTGAGCCACGCCCCCATACTACACTCAAGAGGGACGGGTCTGGGGTGCAGGCGACAGGAGGGACTGCCAAACCTAAGACACCTCCCGCAGGGAAATAGTCCCTTTCTGGAGACTGATGCCCGCATCTGCTGCGGGGGCTGGAGGGACAGGCACCGTGACAGGCTCCGAGAGAGGCCAGCTGTCCAAGGCAGTTCCTGGCTCTGAGTGGCTCCGGATGGTGTGTTTGGTCCCCAGCCCAGATCTGCGCCCCTGGGGGCCTTTCCATTAGGGACACGCGTGGCTGCGTGTCGCCAGGGACAGGCCCTGGCGAGGGCCTCTTGGCCGAGCCCCTTGGCCACGCTTCCCGGCCCGCACAGCCCCTCGGTGGAGCCGCTGCGAACCCGCTTGTTGCCCGTGGCCTGTGGCAGGGTTTAATGGTGGAATAATATTTACACGGCGAGTCCTCAGAGGTGTCCTGAATACCATAAAAGGGATTTTCGGAGCTTAATGAGCGTCAGTGGGCTCAGAACGGGATCATGTGGCAACTAGTGGCTCTAATCTGATCTGGCACTTTCCAGCCCGCAAGGCGCTGGGGCCACTGCTTTGGACCAGCTCAACCCGCCCCCTCCTCCTCCAGCCTGGCCCTGGCATCAGCGCCACTTGGCTGTGAATAGCCACAGTTCAGCTGTCCAAGGCGCCTAACCCCATCCCTCTGCCTGCGGGGGTCAGCCAGGGACATTTTAAAGATCAAGGGGACAGGCCGGGCTGGGCGGTACAGTAAATTGCTTCGTCTCTTGTTTCTAGAAGTACCACAGAATAAGCCTTTCAAAAACAAAACAGTTTGAGTTGCCTAACATCCCAGTGGCCCAGGAGGCTGAGGCAGGAGGATCTCAGGTCAAAGCCAGCCTCAGCCACAGGGAGCTGCTAGGCATCTCAGTGAGACCCTGTCTCTAAATTAAAATTATAAAAAGGGCTGGGGACGTGGCTCAGGGGTTGAGCACCCCGGGGTTCAATTCTTGGTACCAAAAAAAAACCCCCCCAAAATGTTTGGACTTTTAAAGCATCAACAATAGAACTAATTACATAACCGGGCCCCACAGACTTCAGCCAGAGCTTCATGTCACCGAGCAAGTGTGACATCAAATACAGGGACTCTGGATCTAAGTTCAAATCTGGGCTCTGCCGACTCGAAGACTAATTTCTCAGTGCAAACCTCAGTTTTGTTGGCTGTGATGGGAGTGAGGGGCTGTACCCCCCACAGGGCTCTTGAAGCGAATGTTAAGAGTTGAAAATACAGAGAGCCAGCAGCAGGCAGAGTCCAGAGCTCTCGAGATGAGCTGCACAGCCTTTCTGGCCTCCACTGCCCCATCTGTAAAATGGGTCTCCTGCTCCCCACCCCAAGGGCCACGTGGAACAGAGTGGTGAGGGCAGCCTGGATCAGGACCTGGTGCCAGCCCCCAAGGCCCGGCCCGTCACTTGTCTCCCACCCCCAGTCCTTTGCCCTGCGAGGGGCTCTTCAGAGCTGGCTTCCGTGGTTCCCCGTGGCCTAGCCAGCTCTGCCGGGTGTCTCTGCAGGATGGGAATCTGCCAGGTTGGGACTTGAGGACCTGGTGACTCTTTCTGAGGACTGGAGCAGGGGTGTCCCCGGGACTGGGACATTAGCTTGGCAGTGTGACTTGGGGATCCCTCTGGAAGCAGGGAGGGAGTTCTGAAGGGTGTGTTCTAGACCTGGGCAGGGGGCTGGCAGCTGTGGCTGACCTCGGCTGCCCCGTGGGAGTCCTCTGGGCACACCAGATGAGGAAACCGAGGCCCCAGAGTCTAGCCAAGGCTGGGTGGGTGCACGCCTGCCCTCCCAGTGGCTCCGGAGGCTGAGGCAGGAGGATCACGCGTTCAAAGTGCACGGCTGTGTCTGCCTTTGAACCTGCCGCTCCTGGGCTGTGTTCTCCGCGGGATCTGATGGTCTGAGTCTCTGCTTTCATTAGACAGGGGAGGTCCCCTCTCACAGGGCTGCTGGGAAGTTTGAGGGGGACAGTCCCTGCAGAATTGCTGGAATAAGCATCCTTCACAGGACCCCCAAAGTCCTCAAGGTGCTCCCTTTTGAGCGCCAGGGGAAGGGGTGTCCTCACCACCCCCTTCTTAGAACATCCCAGGGAAGGCTCTGATTGGCCTGTCCGTGTCATGTGACCACCCTTTGGCCCGGTTCCTGCATTTAAAGGGCCATCTGTGACTATGGGGGTTAGGGCAAGGGGTTTATTTTAGGATAGGGAAGGAGGGCACATGTTCTTGTGTGTGTGTTTATTTTTGTAGTTGGACACAATACCTTTATTTTATTTACATATTTTTATGTGGTGCTGAGGATGAACGCAGGGCCTTGCTCTGCTAGGCAAATGCTTTACAGCTGAGCCACAACCCCAGCCCCATGGAGGGCACAAGTTCTACAGAGCAAAAACTGGTGCTCACTAATGACCCACTCAGTGGCTCTGGGGCCTTAGGTCCATGTTTAAACACCTGTGGGTTCCTGGAGCCATTCTGACTTCCTCACGGATGATCAGTCTTGTCTGTTCTAGAACTTCTTTATAGATAGATAGATAGATAGACAGACCTTTATCTTATTCACTTCTATGTGGTGCTGAGGATCAAACCCAGGGCCTCACACATGCCAGGCAAGTGCTCTACCCCTGAGCCCCAGCCCCAGCCCCTAGAACCTCTTGTAAGTGGATCACACCATCTGTATGTTTTGGGGGTGTAGCTTCTGTCATTTAACATGAGGTGTTGGAGGCAGACCCAGGTGGTCACATGTAACTGTGGACTGTCTTTTTCTTACTTTAATGTAGGAAGCCAGATGCAGACTCACTGAAAGGCCACGGTTCGTCGTTGGAGATCAAAACGCACACACAGACAGCAGTGACCAAGACGAAGCACCCTACGGCAAGCTGGTGCTAGCTTGTACAGAAGTGAGAGTCCGTTGTCTTAAACCAGCAAGCTCCGGGGCCAATCAGAGTCAAGGTCAGGTCATCGCCTACGGTGCACGTCCGCCCTGCATAGGATTCATGGGGGCACGAACTGTCCAGGAGCGCGGAAGATGGGAGGGCCCATTAGAAGGTTTTCAGAACAGCTGGTTATCCGCCCACTGGCAACTTGCCCGCCGCCATGTTGCATTAGGGGCTCCTTATCTGAAAGGCCCGGGAGTTCTCAGGGAGATTCCCAACAGTCACCACCGTTCATTTATCCGTTCTCTGGTTAATCACCATTGGGTTGTCTCCAGAGGAAAGCTCCTGTGGACAGAGGCACTGTGAACAGTCCATACGGATCTTCTTGTGAACCCGTTTTTTTCAAATGAAGTGTTGAAGTGCTGGGCTGGAAGGTAGGCCTTGGTCGAATTTGACCTGCTCCACCTAAGAGCTTTCTAAAGCGGTTTCCGTTTCTGCCCGCCTCCTGCCAGAGTTTCGGTTGCTCCACATCCTTCTCAACATTTAGCATTGTCAGTCTTCTTAATCTCATTAGTATATAGTAGTATTTTATTTATTTACTTATTTTGGTACCAGGGATTGGACCCAGGGGTGCTAAACCACTGAGCCACATTCCCAGCCCTTTTTCCTTAAAAAAAAAAAAAAAAAAAAAAAAAATATATATATATATATATATATATATATATATATATATATATATATATATATATTTTAGTTGTCGGCGGACACAACATCTTTGTTTGTATGTGGTGCTGAGGATCGAACCCGGGCCGCACGCATGCCAGGCGAGCGCGCTACCGCTTGAGCCACATCCCCAGCCCTTAACTTTTTATTTTGACACAAGGTCTTGCTGAGTTGCTCAGGGCCTTGCTAAGTTGCAGAGGCTGGCCTTACACATGTGAGCCTCCTGTCTCAGCCTCCCAAGCTGTTAAATTACAGACATGTGCCTCCATGTCCAGCTGTAGTAGTATCTTATGGTGTTAACAGTTTGTGTGTGTCCTTAACTAGAGCCAAGTTGTCAACCATTTTATAAAATATCAGAACTGGCAGGACCCTTGTTTCATAGATGGGGAAACTGGGGGTAAGAAAAGGAAGGAGACGGACCCAACACTTTAAAGGTGAAGCTAGACTGGCTCAGGACGGGCAGGGGGCATCAAGCTGAGCTCTGTGTACCACACACGGTGACAGCTCTCCTGGGTCACTCATTCAGGTATTCATCCACTTGTCCAGCAGCCACTCACTGGGCCGTGCCGTGGGCCAGCACCACAGACACAGAAACAAATAACACAACCACCGGCCAACGAGGAGCCCACACTGGGGCCACCGGGAACCTTCCTTCCCTACTCCTGGCTGCCTTTCTTTCCACTTCGGACTCAGAGTCGCACACATTCATGCACAGAGTGGGAGTTACTTAGGTGTCTGGGAATCTTGATTACTAGAGCATAAATGGAACTTCCTGTCTCCAGAAAATAGGGTTTTAATCTCCAGACGTTGACAGTCACACACCACTGGTCCCCCTGAGAGCTCTGCTGAGTGTCCCAGAAGGTCAGGTGCCCAAGAGTCCCCTATTCTCCCACTTAATGGGACAAAATAACCTCAGGGGGATCTTTTCTCGATGCTGCTCCCTCCCTGTAGGCCCCGGGCCCCAGGAACCTACCTGTGGTTTTCCTGGAGTCAATGGGGAGTGGATTTCCAGTCTAGGGCAGAGCATCACCCAGTTTCAGGAGAAGAGGCCTCAGGTCCTGTTTTATCTAGAAGTTTCTGCACACCAACACGGCGGCATCTGCTGCCTGGATTCTGCCCTGTATGCAGAGGTGGGGGGGGGCATTAACGTGTACACCCCTGGGTCCTGACTCAACCATTCCAGTCTGTGGGGCTGAGGTGGGACCCAGAAATTTCTACTTGGAAACAGCTCCGTGGTAGGTTACAAAATCAGTATGGAAAAATCAATAGCTTTCCTATATGTCCACAGTGGATCTTCTGCAAAAGAAATTGGAAAAAAAAAAAAAAAAACAGTTAAATTGACTATGGCCTCACAAAATACTTAGGAATAAATCTAACCAAGGAGGTGAACGCCTTTGACTATGAAAACTATAGCACATGGAAGAAAGAAATTGAAGAAGACCTCAGAAGACGGAAAGATCTCCCATGTTCATGGAAAGGCAGGTTTGATACTGTTGAAATGGCCATATGACCAAGCGCAATGCACAGATTCAGTGCAATCCCCATCAAAACATCAGTGACATTCTTCACAGAACTAGGAAGAAAAAAAACAGTCCTAAGATTCATTTGGAAGAACAAAAGACCCAGAATAGCCAAAGCTACCTGAAGCCAAAAAAGCAATTCTGGAGACATCACAATACCTGACTCTAAACTATACTCCAGAGCTATAGTAACAAAACTGTATGGCACTGACACAAAAACAGAGACCAACAGTAAAGAGACAGACCCCCACATTCACAGTTATCTGATTCTTGACAAAGGTGCAAAAACCCACAGTAGAGAAAAGATGGTCTTTGTAACAAATGGTGCAGGAAACATGGGCCATCCAGATGTAGAAGAATGAAACTAGACCCGCATCTCTCACCCTGCACAAAAATCAACTCTGAATGGATCAAAAACCTCAGAATTAGACCAGAAACTCGGCAACTCCTAGGAAGAAACATAGGGTCAACACTCCAGCATACAGGCACAGGGGACCAGCTTCTCAACAGGACCCCTAAAGCTCGGGAAATAATGCCAAGAGTTAATAAATGGGATGGCATCAGATTAAAAAGCTGCCCAGTAAAGAAGGCATTTAGCGAAGAGAGAACCTGCAGAGGGGGAGAAGGCCTTTGCTGGCTACTCTTCTGACAGAGGATTAATATTTAGAAGACATAAAGGGACTCGGAAAGCTTAACATCAAAAGCCCAATAACCCAAGGAATAAATGGGCAAATAAATCACACATTCTCAGGAGAAGAAACACAAATGACCAGCACATATATATTTTAAAAAGTTCAGCGTCATTAGCGATTGGGGAAGTGCAAATCGAAGCTACACTGGGATTTTATCTTGCTCCAATTACGATGGCAGCCATCAGGGCACACATAACAATAAATGCTGGAGAGGATGTGGAGAAAGGGACCCTTTCACACCGCTGGTGGGACTGTCACTTAGTACAGCCACCAAGGAAATCAGCATGGAGGCTCCTCAAAACAAGAGGCTTGGAACCACCGTATGACCCAGCTGTACCCCTCCTCAGTATTAATCCTGAAGAATTAAAGCCACCTTGCTACAGTGACACATGCACACCCATGTTTACAGCAGCACAATTCACAACAGCCAAACTATGGAACCAGCCTGGGTGTCCACCATTTGGCGAATGACTAAAGAAGCCGTGGTATATGCCCACAGTGGAGTACTACTCAGCCATAAAGAAAACTGAGATTAAGCCATTTGCAGGAAAATGGATGAAACTGGAGACCATCATGTGAAGTGAAATAAGTCAAACTCACGTCAAGGGGCATAAGTTTTTCTCTAGAGAAAGGTGGAGGTGGATCTCCTAAAAATCAAAGGAGGTCAGTGGAGAAAAGGGACCAAGGGGTGGGGGGAGTGCTGGGGGGTGACACTGGCCAGATTCTATTGTCACATTGTGTACACGTGCGAGTGTGTAACAACAAATCCCATCAACACGGACACCTCAAATGCACCAGTCAGAAAAAAATGTGGAAAAATAAATAAATAGATAGATAGATAGATAAATAAATAAATAAAACAGCCTCGTGGGGATTTTCCAGTGATACTTCATGGTGGATCCCTGTTTTTATATATTTGTCAAAACCAACAGAAGGTCTGACGCCAGGAGGGAACCCTCTGTGAACTGCGGGCGGTGGTTGTCAGCGACGTCAGTGCCGGTGTATTGGGTACCTTTCCTCATCCCAGTCCCTCCATGCCCCCCCCTCCCCGTGGCTTGCTCCAGCACCTTTGAGGGACTCCGAGGTCTCCCCTCAGACCACATTCTCCCTCCAGCCCAGCCTCACAGTCTGCTTTTCCTGACACACATAGGCATGCTCTTAGAGTCTTAGCTTAGATGTCACCTCCTCCAGGAAGTCCCCCGATTGCCCCCAGCTGGGTTGGTGGCCTGCCTGACATTCTTCAGTTCCCTCTCTCCTGAAGTACGGTCAGCTCCTGGAGGATGGGCGCATAGTAGATGATCAATGAAACATGGATTGAGTAGACGCCCAAACCCACTGGCCTCCAGAGCTCCTCAGTCCCCTCCTGGAGGATATTTTGACACAAGGTCTTGCTGAGTTGCTCAGGGCCAGTTGCTGAGGCTGGCCTCACACTTGTGAGCCTCCTGTCTCAGCCTTCCAAGCTGCTAAAATCACAGACATGGGCCACCGTGTCCAGCTGTAGCAGAATCTTATGGTATTAACGATTTGTGTGTGTCCTTAACCAGAGTCCCACCCCGTCACAGGATGTGTTTGACTGTGACCCCTGAACAACACTGTTGACCTCTGTAACATCTCAAGAAAAGTGAGGTGGTGCTTGCCCGGTGGCCCTGCCACGCCCCTGTGTGTCTGTAGCTCCTGGCTGTGCTGTCACAGCAGGGGTCCCAGGCGAGTGGCAGTGAAGGGCCACAGGTGGGGGGGGAGGCTCTGCTCTACGCCCACTCAGTGGCCTGCTCCCGGCTCCAGCTGCCCCCCAGCCCCAGCAGACATTTGGTGGGTGCAGAGCCCCCCCACACTCCTTCATGGCAGCCCTTCTGTGTGACTCTGTGATTGCAGAAACCAAGGCTCAGATTCAGAAGACCTGTCCCTTCTGTCACACCGTGTGGCAGCCCCAGCTCTGTGCCAGAAAGCAAACCCACCTCGGTACCTTGAGCAGGAAGGTATTTAATTCAGGGAGTCAAGTCCCACCAAACCACCGGAGTCGCGGGAGGAGCAGGCTCTAGGTCGAGCCTCCTGGAACTGCTCCCAGGAAACACAGAGAGAGGCCTCTGCGCAGATTCTGCTGGAACCAGGCCTGGTGCAAAAAGCTGCCACACTTCTGATGTCACTTCCTCTTTTGGGGGGGATGTACTGGGGATTGAACTCAGGGGCACTCAACCACGGAGCCCCATCCCCAGCCCTAGTTTGTATTTATTTAGAAACAGGGTCTCACTGAGTTGCTTAGGGCCTTGCTGTTGCTGAGGCTGGCTTTGAACTCGATCCTCCTGCCTCAGCCTCCCAAGCCGCTGGGATGACAGGCATGTGTCACCATGCTACCCTGTGGCACTCAGGATACAGGATACCAAAGGTAGCTTCCAGATAAATCTGCAGCATATTTGCTAATGTCGTCAGCCACAAACCGGAGAGGGTGGCTTCAGCTCAGCTTCCCGAATCTCACATCAGTGCTCTTTATTGGTGGAAGCAAATCCGCATCCAGGATTTTAGCTGCAGGACAGTCTGGAAATGTTGTCTCTGGTTTCCAGTCTCAGCACGCTGGAGGAGGTGAAGTGGAAATTCAGAGAAACACACAGGATCCAGGGGACACTCTGGGAACCTGGGGCTAAATCCCAGCCCCTCCACTCTCCAAGGGCATGACCTTGGAAATGTCTCAATCACACTGTCCCGAATCATCACCAGGATTTGTTATTGTCAGCAGCCGTCTCATAGAGAAGCAGAAGGGGTTAAATAAGAGGACGCATCTAGGATTCAGAGTGCAGAGCCTGGGGCAGCTCAGGGCCTCAACAAAGGGTCAGCAGTGACACATTGCTATTATAGTTTTAGAAAAGATTAATTCCCTTTCCTACCCACCTCCATAATAATAATAGTAATTATGCCACATAACCACACCAAGTATTTTTGCACTATTCCTTTGAGCAAGGAATCTTGGAGAAAGATATTTTGGATGGTGAATTCTTGAATTTCAAGGAGCTTTTTTTTTTTCAATCATTCTTTTTTGGGGTGACAATGGGAAAGAATAGTTGAAGCCCCACTTATTGGCAGGAAAGTGTATTACAAAGTCAACCACCTTCTCTAGGTCAGCCCTGGGAGGGGGTCCCAAGACATCAGAGAGAAGAAAAGTCCTTGGTATTACTTCTCCTGGAAGCTCATGAATGTGTCACCTTGCTGGTGACCACGGGGAAGGTGAGGGAGAGGGAAGGATGCCATTATCTCCAGTAAGTGTTTGTCAGGAAAGAGGAGGATGGCGTGTTTTTAGGAGTAGCTGGGTCCGTGGGAAGTGGAGAAAAGGCTGACTCAGTGGCCCTGCGTGTCCCTTACCCCCAACACTGCCCCTTCTATGGGATTTCGGCCACATCTCTCCTGTGGCCTTGTTATTGTCACGGTAATAAAATACTTGACATAATCAACTTATAAAGAGGAAAGGCTCATTTGGACTCAAAGATTTGGAAGTTTCAGCCCAAGGTTGGTGGGGTCTTTCTTCTGGGGCCTGTGATAAGGCAGCTCATGACAGGATCACGTAGCAGAAGAAGCCACTCACCTCATGGCAGCCAGGAAGAAAAGAGACTCCAAGGGACCAGGGTCCCAGTATCCACTTCTAGGACACGCCCCAATGATCTAGCTTCCTCCCGCTAGGCCCCGCCCCTTAAAGGCCCCACCCCCTCCCACAGGATGCCCACTGAACCTTTAACACTGGTGCCTTCTGGGGTCACCTCCAAGCCACAGCAAGCTCCATCTGCAAAATGGGGGTGGTCACTTGTCTCCTGCTGGACTGCCGGGAAGTCACAGACCAGCCCTACACCTAGTGTTCTGTTTTCCTGTCCTGCCCGCGGGTCAAACTTCCCTCAGGAACCAGGGTTTGAAGGAGCCCAGGCCCAGGGGGAAGGGGTGCGGGGCAGGGTGCCTGGCAAAGGAGCGGGCTCTGCCCTGGCGATTCTGCCTGTGGGAGGCTGGAGCCGTCCCTGCAGCAGGAGACACCGCCTGTGACCCAGTCCGGGGCTCTTTCTCTGTTTTCCCTCCAGGGCTGAGGCCCAGGGCACAGGAGAGGTTGTTACCAGGCCGAGGCAGGAAGGGCCCTGGGCTCCCACAGCCCTGCAGGGCCGTGAGATGACAGAAAGCCCTGAGCAGGAGTGGCCGGGTGACGCCCATCTGTGTGCCACAGGACCCTGGTCTGCAGGGAGCGGTGGGCTCCGGCAGCTGGACTAGACCTGGCTGGCGCACCATCTTGCCCGCCGTCTGGCAAATAGGCAGATTTCACAAACCAGATTCCTCGTCACAGGCGTGGGCCCTTCCCGTCCAACTGTTCCGGCATCTGTTTCTCTTAAAATGCATTCATCACACCCAGAGGGATAGCGGTGAGGCTGGGGCTGGGGCCTTGGTGGCAGCGGCAGTCACCCCCAGGCTTTCCTGCAGGACGTGTGCAGTGCACAACCTGGGGAGCCTTCCCAGGGCCACCAGGGTCAGTGACTGGACATTGCCGATGTGTGAGGTGCAGAGAGAAAGACGGGGGTGGTGCTCAGGGGCCTGGAGCCGGGACAACTTGTTCATGGTATAATCTTGGGCAATTTCCTGAACCTCTCAGAGCCTCAGTTTCCTCTTCTGTGAAATGAGGATGAGGCTCCATTATCTCCAAGGTGATTTATTTGTCATTTTGTTCAAAAATTCATGCTTGTTTAATTCAGCCTCATCTATACACCTGAGGATGTTGGGCCCTGCAGAAATAATGGTGTTTTCAAGAGAACAAAGAAGAAGTCCACCCAATGCTCACTTCTTACCCCCAGATAACTCAAAGACATGAATATGCTCCTTACCAACATCTCCTTCTCCAACATTCCCCACAATCCTGCCATATAAATCTACTCATCTCCATACTAGGCTCAGAGAGGCAAAGCAATTTGTCCAAAGTTGCCCAGCAAACACATGACAACAACTCATTTGGGTGAGGGCTTCACCCGCTGCCTGGTGTCCTCCGGGCCCTGGGTCAACACCTTTGCAGCTTTGAGAGGCTTGCTGCTGCCCCTACACTTTCTGATTTCCATGGGAATCCTGTGGAGGAGCTGGAGAGAATGTGAATCCCAGCTTCCCCAGGAGAAAACTGAGGTCCGGGGTTGGCAAGGGATGTTCCCAAGGTTACAGCGTGGGGCAATGGCAGTATCTGCAAACAGGAAAGGTAACCAAAAGGATCCACATCAACCTCCCGGGTTGGCTTGCTCCTTCTCCTGCTCATTGGGTGCCCTCGTGGGTGACTCTAATGCATCCGTTTGGCCTTGAATCTCTGAAACCAAGAATCCTCTTACAGTGAGTGACCTGCTGCTTTTTCCCCACTTGGGTGGATTTAAAATAATGCAGACTCCGACCAGCGGGTGTTTGATGTTCGTATTTATTGAGCACCTACTCTGTCGGGTTGTGCCAGGCCTGGTCTCTGCCGCTCTCCTCCACAGGGAGAGGTAAGCCAGGGTCCCGCCAGTCCTGGGGAGGTGGAGTTGAGGTGCTGGTGTCCGGTCCCCATCACCGCGTCCATCCTCAGCTCTGTTGAGGTCACTGGGGCTGCAGGAAGGTGTCACTTCTCAAATGGGGAGGGGGCAGGCGACCATCCCCCAGGTCTCCAGAGCTGCCCTGGCGGTCTGGAGGCTGAGCCTCTTCCCGGGGCCTGGGCTGTGTCTCCACCTGGTCGCCCTCCCCAGGTCTCCCCACCCAGAGGGATTTGGTGGCCCCCTGCAGTCCCCTCTGGGGCTGTGGAGAGGTGACCCCAGGCTGCTGCCCTGAGCTTTTGGAACAATTGGGGTGACAGGATTTTGCCAGCTGAGCCAGGGCCAAGGACTCCCGAGAGACAGAGGAGGGCCTGGGACAGGAGGTGCGAGGGCTGCAGACTAAACAGTAGCGGGTTCGTCTGCGCTGGGCGGGCACCAGGCCGGGACGCAGCCAGCTCTGGGAGCCCTGGCAGCGCTGGGCACGTCAGCCGCGCCTCCCCCGCAGGGGCTGGTGGCTCGGGGGCGGCGATGGCATAGAAAATGGAGTCACAGCATCAACACCGCCCGAGAACTGGGGCAGAGGTGGGTGACTCGCCCCTTGGTGACAAGTCTGTCCCTTCCACAAATAAGAGGGCAGGCACCTTGGGAAAGAGGGAGACTGGGGTGGGGGACACAGAGTAGGTGCTGCGTGCTGGGACACGTCTCCTGGGAGCAGGACTCCTGGGATGCAGCAGGCTGGAGGTGGGGTCGAGGCTGAGCCTCCAGTTTGTCGGACAGACAGGAGGCCGGGGGCGGGACAACCACGGAGGCTCCAGGTCAAGATCCATCAGCAGCAGCAGGCGCAGGGCCCCGCGGTCTCTCCTAGTATAAAGCTTCCAAAGCCCTGCCACCCAAACATGGGCACACAAGCACACACACTTGCACAGACACGTGCACACCAACACACACACAGGCCACAGATGCACACATGAAGTCACTTTCCCATCACAGAAGCATTACAATTAAGGAGTTGCCAAGTAAGAAGTTTCTGGAAACGCTTTATACTGTCATCCACAAAGTTGTGCGTAGAAGCATGCAGGTTGTGTTCAATGTCGCTCAGGGAAAACAAAATCTGTCTGATAATCTCTGGGTCACATGAAACCCAGTCTTTAAGCAGGGCTTATCAGAGCACTTAAAATGGTATTGTGCATGTGCAAGCAGTGACCCGGGAGGAGGGCATGGGGGTGGAAGCCACTTCAGAGTGAATGAATCTGTATGCTCTTAGTTCTACCCCATGATCAACTTTCTTAGAATTATTGAAGAAAAAGTTATGGATCTGTCAGAATAGGATAGCAAGGTTAAATATATAAAAATAAAGTGCCTATCCAGGCATTTAACTGACCAACCACCTATTTATCTATCTGTTGGTCTAATTATCCTTTAATTAATCTAAACAGTTATCTATTCATTCCTCCACTCATGTGTCCAGCCATCCATTCAACTTTCCACCATCTATCCATCCACCCACCCATCCACCCACCCACCCATCATCCAACCATCCATCCATCCACCCATCCATCCATCCATGCACCCACCCATCCACCCACCCACCCATCCATCCAACCATCCACCTATCCACCCACCTATTCACCCATCCACCCATCCATCAGTTCATCCATCAATCCATCTTCCCTCCACCCACCCATCTATCCACCTATCTGTCCGTCCATCTGTCCATCCCTTTGTCCATCCCTCCGTCCATTCTCTGGAATTCTTACTGATCCCCTGCTTCACCCCAGGTGCTCCACGAGGACGAGGCGTGGGAAGGGGGACACAGGTGTGATGGGGCCCCCTCTTGCTGAGGACGGTGCTGGCCGTGGGTGAAGGAGAGGAGAGAAGCCAACGTCCCGCAGGCTCATGCTGAGGGGGGAGTGAGGGAACCGAGGCTCAGAGGTCCTGGGCAGAGGTCCCTCAGGCCCCTGCGATGTCCAGACCCCTCAGGCTCATCTGTTAAGTGGGCTCACAACCTCAGCCTCTGAGTGAGGGGTAGGGTGGCCCGCGGCCCTGCGGCTCCCGGTCACCCTGTGCATCTGTCTGCATGTGATTGGCGCGTTTGGGCCTTGGCCCCGCCCCGCCTGGCCCCGCCCCGCCCGGCCCCGCCCCGCCCGGCCCCGCCCCGCCCGGCCCCGCCCCGCCTGGCCCCGCCCCGCCCGGCCCCGCCCCGCCCGGCCCCGCCCCGCCTGGCCCCGCCCCGCCTGGCCCCGCCCCGCCTGGCCCCGCCCCGCCTGGCCCCGCCCCGCCTGGCCCCGCCCCACCCCGCCTGGCCCCGCCTCCCCACTGGGCTGTGAGCCCTGGAGGGCAGGAGCTGGGTGCTCCGTCTCCTGCAGCACCTACTGAGCCTCGACTCAGGACAAAGCCCAAGCCTTTGCCACGAGTCTGGTGAAAGCCCTTCCAGGTGGGGAGCCCAGTGACCCCGTCCTCAGGGGCCGGGGGGACACACGGAGCTAAGTGACCTTTGCAGGACACAGCCTGGCCGGTCGCCGGTGCTCAGGGCTGTGAGCTTGGCGTTCCCTGCTGGGCCCTGCCCTGACGCCCAGCCTGGGAGTGGCCCGGGCCTGGGGTGGCACTCCTGGGGGTGTCCAGGGAAGCGTGTGTCTGCCCCAGAGCCTCGCAGGCCCTCAGCGCGGCGGCCGGGACCAGCCCCACCAGGCGGAGGCAGATGTGGCCTCTTTGGACACCTACAGGAACCTCCAGGCGTGAGCTGACTCAGCGGTGGCGCCCGGGCTGGCAGAGGGGACACTCGAGGCCGCTCTTCCCCACACGGAAGCAATCCCCTCGCCTTTGATTTGGAGGAGTCCTGGCCAAACCAGAGCCATGATGTCACCTGTAGGAGCAGGTCCAGGCCGCCATGGTGTCTGTTGACCCAGCGCAGGGCCCCCCTGGGGTCTGAGGCAGAGCTGAGAACCTTCCCGGACCCTCCTGCTGTTGAACCCGAGGTGGTGATGACCGCACAGACCCCAGCTGCCTGGTGCCGTCAGAGGGCGTCTCAGGAGCAGCACGCCGTTTTCTTTGGTTTGTTGCTGTTTTTTATTTGTCCTTTTTAGATAGGCACCACAGTGGGTGCATTTTGGCCTATTCTGCACACACGGCCTAGAGCTTATGATAATTAGATCCCGTTCTTGTGGCTGGGCCTGGTGCGCAGTTTCAGGGTTGGGCACTCACAGCTCACAGACGGACAAAGGAGGTTACGTCAATCATTCGACTATCCTCCCTGTTCCCCTCTCCCTGCCCCCCTTTATTCCCATTTGTCTAATCCAATGAACTTCTATTCACCCCTTTATTGTTAATTAGCATCCACTCGTCAGAGACAACATTCGGCTCTTGGTTTTGGGGGACTGGCTTATTTTGCTTAGCATGATATTTTCCAGCTCCATCTATTTACCAGCAAATGCCATAATTTCATTCTTCTTTATGGCTGAGTAAGATTCCATTTTGTATATATGCCACACTTTCTTTACTCCTTCATCAGTTGAAGGGCACCCAGGTTGGTTCCTAAGCTTGGCTATGGTGAACTGAGCCACTGTACACATTGATGTGGTCACTTTACTGTAGGATGCCAACAGGCCATTTTCTCTGTGTCTGCCATCAGGTGATTATCTGAGGCCTTCCTAAAGGCAGACCCCACTCTGCTACTAACTAGCTGTTTTATTTGGAGAGTGTCACCCTCTCTCAGATCCTCAGCTTCTCACTTATAGGAAGGGAGCAGAAAACTCAGGGTCACTGCAGGGCTAAGTACAGGAAAGCAGGTGAACGGCCTCACCCATGATATAGGACCTTAAGAAGTACTAGCTTCTGTTTCTGTTATAACCTGTGTGACTTTGGTTGCTGTGGGTACCAGGATTTGAACTCAGGGGCACTTGACTCCTGAGCCCCATCCCCAGCCCTATTTTGCATTTTATTTAGAGGCAGGGTCTCACTGAGTTGCTCAGGGCCTCGCTGTGGCTGAGGCTGGCTTTGAACTCTCGATCCTCCTGCCTCAGCCTCCTGAGCTGCTGGGATGACAGGTGTGTGCCCGTGCCTGGCTAATTTGTGTGATTTTTGAGCCAGTTCTTTAAGTTCTCCATACCTCAGCTTACCCCCTGCAAACGCAGAGGCCAAACGTGGAGCCTATGTCACACTGTCCTTTCGGATTAAGTGAATTAAAACACAAACCGGTAGAAGCGAAAACAGAACATGTGTGAGTCCCCCCCCCCCAGTATGATCTTGAGATCCCCCATCTCCTGCAGCTCTTTCTGGCCTGGGTCTAGAGCGGAGCCTGTTGTCTGGCAGGGCTTGGTCTATATCTGTGGGCTAAGCTCCTGCCATGTGAAAAACCAGCCTCTACCTCAGGGCAAAGCCTGTCCAAGGAAGGGACATCACTTTTGTCCTTGGAAAGACCCACAGAGCACTCCTAGGCACATTCCCACCCTTCTGAGTTGTTTATCTACAGGAGAGATCTGCTGCGCCAGGTGTCCCTGACTCAGGCTAGGTGGGGATCCATAGCAGCCCCCTAGCAGCCATGAGACAGGGAAATACCTGGGATGCCAGATGACCCTCCCAGTAGTTTATGGTGGTTGATAACATGTTGGGAAACCATGTAGTTCAGCACGTACACCCCTCTTGGCTTAAACCAATCAGTTCAAATGAATACCCCTTTTGTACTGACCAATCACCCCTAGACAACTTGTTCCCACCAGTGAATGTGCTAATCATGTTTTAGAGTTGTTATTTGATTTTCCCGCGGTGTGTGATGATTTGCTAAGGGATGCTATGATGCATGTGAAGTCCCTGCCCTCTCCAAAGAATGTATAAAACTGCTGCAAACCCTGGGCTCGGGGCCTCTCAGCGTCACCAGTTGCTGTGTGTGTGCGCGGAGGACCGAGCTAGCTCGCAATAAACACCTCTTTGCTGCTTACATCGATCTTGGGTCTCTGGTGGTCTTTGGGGGTCCCGAATTCAAGCATAATACATGGTGCCCAGCTAAGCCCTCTCCAGCCCCGTCCTCCTGCTGGACCAGCCCCGGGTCTTGCACGGTCTTTGGTGTCTGGAGAATCCACAGCGTCCGAGATGGTGCTGCGAACACGGGCGCTGAGCGTCTGTTGCTGGATCCGCCCACGAGCTGTGACCTAGAGCTGTACCAGGGAGGGATGGAGGGTCCTCCCTTCCAACTGCCTTCCTGGCTTTTCCCACTCAATGTCCTGAGGGCCTCAGGTCCCAGCCGGAGCCCAGGGGATCCTGGATCAGCAGAGCTACCTGAGGCCAAGGGGGCAGGATGGCCCCCAGCAGAGGAGGCAGACCTGAGACTGGGAACCTGGAGGGCCCTCGCCTGGGGGCCCCCACCCACACCCAGGGCGGGAAGTCTGTGGTGCCTCGGGCGTTAGCGAGGGGCTGTCACCCCGACTCTGGACCTCGGCCTGAAGAATGGCCTCCGCAGGTCCCACGCAAAGGGAGGTGTGAGGGGCTGACACTCAGATGTCGACCATGGACGGGAGCATCGGTTCCGCCTCAGGATGGACAGGGCATCTCATCAACATGGAGGTTGGGCATGGGGTCTGGACACAGAAGGACGCCCGCGGCATCCTGTCAGGAGAAAGAGGTCTCCAGGATGGGTCAGGATGGTTCCATCAACAGGAGGCTCAAGAGTAACTAAAGTAAGCTGGGTACGGTGGCACACGCCTGCCATCCCTGTGGCTCTGGAGGCTGAGGCAGGAGGATCGTGAGTTCAAAGGCAGCCTCAGCAATGGTGAGGCCCTAAGCAGCTCAGTGAGACCCTGTCTCTAAATAAAACACAAAATAGGGCTGGGGGTGTGGCTGGGTGGTTGGGTGCCCCTGAGTTCAATCCCGGTACAAAAAAAAATTAAGTCTATGTGATATCTTTACATGTATGAAGAAGTTTCAAAACAAGTCCACAGCGATTCTACTTCTTTATGTTGTCATTTTTCTTTCCCATTAAACATGTCAAACAAGAGTGCTCCTTCCAACACCACCTGGGGCAAATCCCTTCTGGCTGGGCCTCAGTTTCCTTGTCTATAAAATGGGGATGAAGAAATGAGGGAAGAGGCTTTGAAGTGCTAACCGGGGTGTTGGGCATCTACTAAGCGCTTAATGAACTCCCTGAAAACTCATTGCTTCTGGGCTCCTCAGTGGTCGTCCTCCAGCACAGGCCATGTTACCCTGGAGGGGAAGCTTCCTTAACTGGCCTCCTTCCAGGCTGGGGGATCTACCGACCCCGCTCCTCCCGTCAATCAGAGAGCACATGCCACGCCCCCAGACACCCACATGCCACGCCCCCAGACACCGGTCCCCAGGGGCTGCTCCCCTCTCCCTGGCACACCCCCGCCCCTGACTACGGCGCCAACCTAACCAAAGTCAGTAGCATTTGTTCCCAAACCTACTTATTTCAGTTGTCAGCAAAATTCGATCATTTAATTAAACTTTAGGGAAACCAATGACTTAGGAATGTGGAAGGAGAAACTGTCAGTCCCACGAAAATTAAATTGGATTCTTAGACACAATAACCATGAATTGCTTCAAAATTAAAATACATAAGTCTATCTCTATGTCTATTTATCTATCTTGATATGTGCAAGAAACTGGAAGAGGTCGGGAGGGGATAGAGAAAACTCCACATTCTGAGTTTTTTTCCAAACACTTTAAATTCTTAGCTGGTTGCCATGGCGCCCGCCTGTTGTCCCAGTGGCTTGAGAGGCTGAGGCAGGAGGATCACAAGTTGGAGGCCAGCCACAGCAAATTAGTGAGGCCCTAAGCAACTTAGCAAGACCCTGTCTCAAAATAAAAACATAAAAAGGGCTGGTGATGGGGCTCAGTGGTTAAGCGCCCTCAGGTTCAATCCTCAGTACCCCCCCCAAAAAAAAACCCCCACACTTCAGATTCTTGTCCTGATAAAAAGAAATCAAACCCGCACACTGATAATGGTAGAGGTGTGTCCGGGCTGTGGGTTTCTTTAGGAAAGACAGACCAGGGTGACCACCTCCGGGCACTGAAGCTGAATTCGGACATGAGCCTCGCTGGGCATCGCAAACCTGGTGACTCACTGGACATCCATGTGCCTTTGGTGAACACGTGTCCTTTTGTTATTTTGTGCCTCACCCAAATCCAAAGCCAGCAGGAAGCGGGGAAAGACAGTGGCATTTCCTGGCCCACACAGACCAGCTGATGTCCCGTCCCTAAAGAGCTCTTTTACTGATCAATAAGAAAGGAAAACCAGCTTAATAGGAAAACAGGCTCAGGAACTAACGTCGGGAACAGGGAAGAAAACACAAAAGGCTCCAAATCGCGGGCAGCAAAGCACCCTGCTCCTTTTTGAGAAAATAAATGCAAACAAGTCCTCCAGGGAGGCGGCATTTGTCACCGAGTTGTGGAGTGGTGCGGAGGGGCTGGGGGCAGGCGGGGCTGGGGCAGTTGGGCAGCTATCCTTACCCCCACCTATAAGCCAGCCTTTCCACCTCCAGGACCCAGGCCACAGAGGATGTCCCATGCAGTTCAAATGTCCTGTGCACAGGGGCTTGGATGGCAGCATCCACTGGCATGACAGAGAGGGCACAGACTAAGTAGCCACCAACATGGCACAGGGGGGCGAGGGGCTGTGGGGACAGGGGCCCTTCCTGGGCGGCACAGCAGGGCAGTAACCAGACCGGGGACAGCCTTCAAGGGTGGACTCCAGCCCGTCTCCAGAGGCGAGCAGGCAGTGGGCACCTGGGGTCTGCTTAGTGACCTGGGCGGGCTCCCCTCTGCAGGGGCTGCTCAGTGAAGGGTGACCCCCTGCCCCACCCGGGGCTTTCCCGCCTCTAGGGACAGGAACTGTGACCAGGACAGAGAAAAGGGACAGAGACAAGTGCAAACCTGTCTCCTTCCCGCCTTCTCCGGCTTCCCCTCCTTCCCGTCTAGCCTCCCCCTCCCCCTTCCCCCTAAGCCCCCCTCCCCCTCCCCCCTCCCCCCCGACAGCCCCTCTTCCTCCTTGGAATTTTGGAATCCTGCATTGGCCCGGATGAAGCCATCAGTTCATTTAAAACGAATCAAGTATTGAAGCGGTGACTGCGTTGGAGGAAGAAAGAAAGGTGCCTTGCTTGAAGTGACTTTTTCCATAAGGTGACCTCACTTTTCTTCCCATTTCCTTCTGATCCTAGACGGGTTGGAGCACAGGCGGTTTCCAGTTCGTCCCGTCGGGGCCACGGGTGCTGCGTGGTGGACACTGCGGCTCCCACAGGCCCGAGAAGAGAAAGGGAAAAAGAAAGAAGCCCAGACGGACCTGCCCCCGCGGATGCCCGGGACCTGCTCCGGGTGGAGGCCCGCGGCCTCCCCGGCGGCGCGCCCGCCCCACTTACTCCAGCCCCTTTGCCGTCTGATAAAGGTGCTCTGTGTCCCCGCCGCTGCTTTTAATTAATTTTCTGACATGAAAGTCCCCAGTCCCTTCTCCCGCCTCAGAGACCCGCACACAGTTCGCCTCCCTTTTTGCAGGAGGGCAGCTGCCCGAGTTTCAAAAAAAAAAAAAAAACAGGTGGGGGAGGGGCAGGTTGACTCACACGTCTCCTTTTTTTTGCATTTGCACTGATTTGCATATTAATAGTTTGCATATTAACCAGCGACTTCAGAGGGTGGGCGGGCTAATGAATGCAGCAATCTCCTCAATTTTAACTCAATTTACCTCATCCATATTCCAATGACTTCGGGGATTGGTGCTCGGCGTTCATTGAAACGATCCAGCCAGACCCGTGTGGGCTGCTCCACCATTAATCCAATTAATTAGCCCCGTGGACGTGGCCGCCTGGGTGAGAGCCCTTTGTTCAGCGCTGGAGGCTAATGACAGCCCCAGGCTGAAGGGATAATGAGGGGAGATAAGGAGGGTTTGACCCCAGCCTGGGTCCTGGGTGGTGTGGGGGGAGGGGAGGGTGGGTTTGGCGGGGAGGGGGTCCTGCATCGTGGGCAGGCAGCTGCTGTCCTTCTACTCCTCTCCAGACTACCTCCTCACCTCTTGGCTCAGGGACAGCCCAGGGAGGCTAAGCTCAATGCAGGGCCTGCGGCCTCCAGCCTCCAGCCTCCAGGTGGGTCCAGGCCTCCTGAAGCTCCTGCCAGAGACGCAGAGGGAGGAGGGTAGGGACGGAGGGTTCTCTGCTAGGTTTCCTCCATAGCCCCTCAAACAGCCCTGCCTCAAAGCTACTCCCGGATCCCTGGCTGTCCCCAGGCCTTGCTCTCTTCCTTCTCTTGCAAGCCCTTAAGATGGAGCCTCCTCCTCTGTGGTTATTTTTAGGTCTTTGAAACCCTCCAGCTCCTCTGAATGCACCATCTGTCCCCTGCTGGGACCCTGACTACACACCCCTTACTTCTTCACTCTAAGCGTTCTTTTTTTTTTTTTTTTTCCTTATAACTCAGTCACTCACTCTTGCAAAGATGATTGCAAGGACTAAACAAGATTCCGTATTTATAAAGTGCTCATCTCCAACCCGGCACTCGCCCAGGGTTCAATAACGGTTGGGGATGGTGATGTGCGCAGATCAGCGCCTAGCTGGAGAGATAAAGTGTCCCTTAAATTAATCCCGCGAAATAACAGCCCATGAGATGCTTTTTGATAAAAGAGATTCCCTGGTAATAAATGTCTAAGAGCCCAGAAAATCCCCTTCTTAGAGATTCATAATATGCATGATTATAATAAAAGCTATAAGAAGTCCTGGAGGGAGGGACGCTCGGCTTTCAGTACATTCCAACATCCCTGGGACAGACCAGGTCTCCCGGGCAGTTCCCACTTGACACACTGAGCAAAGCTAGCCTAGAAAGACTCCTGTACAGAGCCTGTGCAGGTAGGATCAGGGCGACAGGGGCCAGGAGGGGAGGCAGGTTGAAACCTCACCTGCAAACAGGTGGAATCGCTGCGCAAGCTCCGACACCTGAGAGAAGCCACCGTGCTTCTTGGTTCTCAGTTTTCTCACCAGCAAAATGGGAAGAATTCCCACCACGTCCAAGTAGGGCAGGATTCAGAACAATTCACTCTTTAAGTGACAAGCATGTCAACAGATTCCTGGGTGACATCTGTCCTTGGATCTGCAAGGGGCGTCCCCCGCACTGTGATTCATGGGAGAGAAATTCCTTCTTGATTAGCACTCCCTGATTTACTTAAAATTCTACTTGTAAGAATTTATCTTAAGAAAATATATGGATAAATGTGCACAGACAGATGCACAAGTCTGTTCTTTTTAGACTTATTGGTATTGGGGGGGGGAAGAGAAACAACCTAGATGTCCAACAAAAGGGGATTAATGAAGTACAGAGTGGGGCTTCCATGCCCTGGAATCCTAGGCAGCCATTTGAGATCAGGAAGCATCTTTTCAAACACCTTGCTATTTCCCCCATTAAAAACTCTAGAATTCTCATTTTTATTTGAACCAATTTTATGTATAAATCCAAATAGACAGAGTCAATTTCTTCAAATGAAGCAGTTGCCTTGATCATTGGGAGCTAGAGAGACCGGGTCCTGCCTTTCAGTCCATCCCCCGAGGCATGTCCCCAATCCTGTGAGACTCAAGGGACAACGTGAAGATTGAATTTTATAGGGACTGATGTTATCTTCTGAGCTCACAGGGCAGCGCCCTGGGTGGTGTCACCTGGATTTCCTGACAAGCCTGCCCCACAGAAGAGCTGTTTGGGGGATCCATTCTACAGATGAAAAAAACAAAAAAACAAAAACAGTCTTTTTGCCAAGATCCCACAGGTAGAAAGAGGAAGGATCAGAACTTGACTGGTGAACTCTGAAGTCAGTTCTGTGTTCCTAGTTGGGGAGTATTGAGTGGAACCCACAGAAAGTAAAATAGTTCCCACGGCGCCAAATTCCTGGTTGTTATGAAAGACACTGTTTAGGGAGGAAGCTGGGTACTGGACACACAGTAACTCTCCATGTTTCTTGCAAATTTCAAGTCTGAATTTATTTCAAAGCAAAATAAACATTTAAAATAGAGTGTAGAGTGGAATCTTGTGTGTGTGTGTGTGTGTGTGTGTGTGTGTGTATTTATAAACCACTTGAAAATGACATTCAGGGCTGGCGCGGTGGTGCACACCTGTCATCCCATCGGCTCTGGAGGCTGAGGCAGGAAGATTGTGAGCTCAAAGTCAGCCTCAGCAACTGAGGCCCTAAGCAGCTCAGTGAGACCCTGTCTCTAAATAAAACACAAAACAGGGCTGGGGGTGGGGCTCAGTACCCCTGGTTTCATTCCTAGTACCACCCCCTCCAAAAAGATATTCAGGTTGGGCTTCCCTAATCCAAAGATCCCAAATCCAAAATTGTTTCAAATCCAGAACTTTTAAAGCATTGATACGGTGCCACAAGTGCATAATGACACACCAGGCCTCCCGTGACGGGTCACAGTCAAAACGCAGAAGTGCTTCTTAAAATACTGTATAAAGTCACCTTCAGGCTCTGTGCAGGTGAATTCTGTGTTTGGGTCCCATCCCTGAGACCGATCCGTGTGGATATGCCAATGCTCCAAAAGCCACCCCAGATCCGGAACACTGAGGGGTCAATGTTTCAAATCGAGGCGCCTCAACAGGTCCCACCAACGTGTCAACAATCCTCACCTCTGTCTCCAGGTCAGAGTGTGCAGGTGATTTTTTACAAAGTCCGAGGTTTAAGGTCTTTCCTTCCGTGACTATAAATGACCCTCTACATCACCTTTTTTTTTTTTTTTTTGAAGTTTACGAACGGAATCATCTGGGACCACAGCACCCCCTGCCTCCTGCCCCAGCCCCTGTTGCTTCTCCCCCAAACTGTCCCTGGGGTTTCAGAAGGACAGATGCCCCGTCGCGGCCTGTCGCTCTCCCCCCCACCCCCCACCCTGCCTGTCGTCAGAGACCCCCAGCTCCTGGCTCCTTTTCCGGAAGACACTGGAAAAGCCCCCAGACCGGGCGGGGGTCCGTGGGCACTTACAAAATGACCGCGGCAGAATGGATCGCCGTGACACAAATGTAATGTTTTGTGACAGAGCCCAAATATGCATTTCATTCTTGAGGAACAGGCCCGAGGAACTCGTTGGAAATATTAAATTAAGCAGAGTAACAGCTGAGGATAATTGGGTTTTCTGCCCTGCTGCCTGTGATTCTGTGCGCGGCTCCAGGCAGCTGGGCGGGTCTATCTAACCGGGGATGGGAGAGGCTCTTGGGCGGCTCTGGGGGTTTGGAGGCTGCGGGGGTTCAGCCCCCATCAGACTCCTGGCACCGGGCCTCTGCGCCTTGAGTCTCCTGACTCAAAATGACAGCAGACTCCGGTGCTTTGCTGCCTCTGCCCCCATTTCATGGATGGGGAAACTGAGTCCTTGGACGCCTTAGCAGGGGAGTGGCAGATCCGCGACTGACAGACAGCACACTAGAGCGCCTCCCATCTCCTCACCCTCCTCTGAGTGACAGTCTGAAGCCACAGAACCCTGAGTCATGTTTGCTGGTATCGTGACCCAAAAGGACACAGGTTCCAGGGCCAGAGAGATGCGAGTGTAGACGACTGACCACACGTCTCCACGGCTCAGAGCCTCAGTTTCCCATGGTAAAATGGGGTCCGGCATGCTTATGTCTGAAGGAATACCTGGAGATTTTCTGGGGGGGGGTACTGGGGTTTGAACTCAGGGGCACTCACCACGGAGCCCCATCCTCAGCCCTGTTTTGTGTTTTATTTAGAGACAGGGTGTCACTGAGTTGCTTAGGGCCTCAGTTGTTGAGGCTGGCTTTGAACTCGCCATCCTCCTGCCTCAGCCTCCCGAGCCGCTGGGATGACAGGCGTGCACCACTGCGCCCGGCTTGCCCTGAGATTTTGCCGGAGCTGGTTTGCAGGGGTCCCGAAGGATGCTGCTCAGTTGGAGTCTGACTCACCTGGTCCATGGCGGGACCTCCCGCTCCTCCAATTTTGTGGGGAACATGAGTGTCTAGCATGTTGAATGGCTGAGCCAGGGCTCAGTATACAGCAGGCGCTCTATCAATGTTCTTCTGCTATTACTCCTTCCAGGAGCTGGCCCAGTCCCCATTTCTGAAAACTCAGCTAGAGAGAAGGCCAGGCGGGGACTCTTGGCAGCGCAGCTGAGATGCCCCGGGGAGGCGTAAACACTAACTCCAACCTCCAGTGCTCTTGGTCCCCACCCGAGGTGGCCAGGCCAGCTTGGCGGAGGGGGTGAGTCATGGCTGAGCACCCTGCGGGGCCCACAGCTGCACACCACGCAGCTCAGCGGGGGAAATACTTCTGCCTTTGCACTCTTTCCGGCAGCGGGTCCAGATGTCTTGCCCAGTTGGCCTCCACACACACTGGCCTCTCTGATGTCAGGGGAGTTTCTTTTTTTTAAAAAAATCCAGCCTCAAGAAAACATTCCTGGGCCCTCAGACAACAGGCTGGAGGACAGACACGCTCCCTCTGTCCCTGGGCCACCTCTGAGATCTCTTCCCACTTCTCAAAATGGAGAATGTCCTGGGAAAGCTGAGTGGGTCATTTCCTTGCTGTGTGTCCTCAGGTTGGACATCAACCCTCTCTGAGCCTCCGTTTCATCATCGATAAACTGTGAAAGTCTTTCCCTGTGGAGCCGGGGGCTTGCTGATGTGGGGTCTGGAGCTTCCAACAAATCTGATGGCAGCCCTGACGTTTCCTGGCTCTCCATGCTCCTGAACTGCGGGGTACGGTGACGTCAACTTCACAACCCCGTTCTAAGGATTCAGCAGAATAAACACCTGGATGGCGGGCTGCGGCTGTGGCTGAGGGATGGAGCGCTTGCCTGGCACGTGTGAGGCACTGGGTTCGATTCTCAGCACTGCATAGAAATAAATAAAAAATAAATAAAGGTCCATTGACAACTAAAGAGTATTTTTTAAAAAACCCTGGGTCGTCTGAAGGTCAGGCTGGGCAGGCAAGCGCTCAGCAAGTGCAATTATGATTCGCCAGCATGAAAAGGATTTCTCTCCTGTCGGGGAGACGGCTGGACTCTGAGTATGGCTGACATCCACCCCCACTTCCTGCTTCATGTTAGCAGCTTTTACAAGGAGTTGCCGAGGATGGGGGTGACGGTGAGGGTGACGGTGACGACGGTGATGACATTAATGCATCCAAAGTTATTGGAGAGTCCTGCGCCAGGGCAGTAAATTTGTTTCTACTTGTTACCACATTTAGTTCTGACGGCAGCTGTGACAGATTGATGACCCTGGAGAACGGAATCACTCCCTGTTTCACCAACGAGGAGCACTGGGGCCACACGGAGTTGGAGGTCACACCGTGGGTGTGGCAGTCGGCCAGGGACACTGGGACGCCGCTGCATCGTGAGCAACCACCGACGTCCCCATGGCAAACACCAAGCGGCCACTTCTCACTCACTGTCTGATGGTCAGTGGAGGGTGACCCTGACCTGGCTCAGCTCTAGGTCTGCTCCATGCATCTCCTGTCCCCCAAGGACCTGCAGTGTCCCCGATGCTGACATCTCTGGGGACAATGCAAGCCGCATGGGCAATCCCAGAGATAAGAAGTGGTGGGGGCTGCTCCTTACTGTGCACCTGGGAAAGGTGTGGAGGTACCACCCCAGGACGGGGTCGAGAGCTGGGGCGGTAATTCAGAATCCACAGCTGGAGGGGGCGGGGGCTGTGAAGCCAGCGCTGGGCTTTCTTAAATGCTGTGTCACAGACCCGCTAACTCTTCAGAGCACTGAGAAAACGTTAACGAAATACTGACCTCTAGCCTGACCTACAAGACTCGGGTAGAGGAGTATGTGTTAGACGGTGTCTCCTCTACCTGCATTCAGGAATCTATTACCCAGCCACCTACCCACCCACCTACTGTTCATCATCCCTCCACCTATTCTTCCTTCCTTCCTTCCTTCCTTCCTTCCTTCCTTCCTTCCATCCTCCCATTCTTCTGTCCACCCACCATCCACTCATTCACCCACCCATCTACCCATTCACTCATCCACCCATCTACCCACCCGTCCATTCATCCACAAACTCATCCGTCCACTCATCCATTCATTCACCCATCCATCGACCCACTCATCTATCCATCTGCTCATTTACCACCCATCCACCCTCCCATCCACCCATCCATCCACACACCCATCCATCCATCCATCCATCCGTCTACCCACCCATCAACCCATTCATGTACCTACCCACTCACCCTCCATCCACCCATCCACCCTCCCATCCACCCATCCATCCACACACCCATCCATCTACCATTCACTCATCCATCCACCCATCTATCAACGCATCCACCCATCCACCCATCCATCCATCTACCACCCATCAACCCATTCATTTACCTACCCACTCACCCTCCATCCACCCATCCACCCTCCCATCCACCCATCCATCCACACACCCATCCACCCATCCATCCATCTACCACCCATCAACCCATTCATTTACCTACCCACTCACCCTCCATCCACCCATCCACCCTCCCATCCACCCATCCATCCACACACCCATCCATCCATCCATCCGTCTACCCACCCATCAACCCATTCATTTACCCACCCACTCACCCTCCATCCACCCATCCACCCTCCCATCCACCCATCCATTCACTCATCCATCCATCCATCCATCCATCTACCCACCCATCAACCCATTCATGTACCTACCCACTCACCCTCCATCCACCCATCCACCCTCCCATCCATCCATCCATCCACACACCCATCCATCCATCCATCCATCCATCCATCTACCCACCCATCAACCCATTCATGTACCTACCCACTCACCCTCCATCCACCCATCCACCCATTCATCCACACGTCCATCCATCTATCCATTCACTCATCCATCCACCCATCTATCAGTGCATCCACCCATCCACCCATCCACCCATTCCTCCGTCTATCCATTTGTCTGTCCGTCCATCTGTCCATCTGTCCATCCACCCGTCCACCCGTCCATTCACGCACCCATGCGTCCACCTGCCCATCCACCCACCATCCATATCTACCTACTCATCCGACAGATGTCCCCTGGGCTCCTATCCTGTGTCCGGGGTCTCTGCCCCTGAGGTGCCGCAGTTCGTCAGAACCAGGGTCTCACAATAACCACGTAAATACGTGGACAACTGACCTAGAGGAGGGCAGGGGTGCGGTGGGCGTTTAAGAAGCAGGGCGACCTAAGAGGAGTCGGGTCGGCATTTGTGGGAGGACCAGAAGGGCGGGGTGGGAGAAGGCGGGTGAAGGGAGAAGGCCAGAGCCTCCAAGCGGGGAGACCCCGAGGTGGGGCTGGGAGGGGGATGCTGCTCTCCCCAAGGACTGCCAAGAAATGGGGCTGCGGGGGAAGCAGCTCCCCCTCCCCAGCGCCTCCAGCTCCCCTCAGCTCTTGGGGACGGAGGAGGGAAGCCTGTCCTCTTGGGCTGACCTCTGCCAGGTAGACCGAGCCCTTCTGTGAGTCACCTTTGGTAGGTGGCAGGGGGCTGCATTAGAAGACGCTGGGCAACATTGTGGGCTGTGTGGCCCTCTCTGTTCTGTCACCAAGTCCCTGTGGCTGGAGCCTGCTCTGCTGACCTGAGCACTGTGGCCCATGCCAGGAGCCACTGGGAGCTCAGAGGTTTCAGTTCAGAGATGGCTTCTTTGGGGCTGGGAGGTGGGGTGCAGGGCACCTGGTGTGTGTGAGGTCCCAGGTTTGGTAGCATGGCGGGGGCGGGGCAGGGGGAGGAGAGGACAGGAAGAGAGCTCCAGCCCGGGATCCGGATCATTGCCGGTCACGCACAGGCTTGATGCACAGACTTGGGCCGAGGACCTGCTGGGTGCCACGTTCCTGCCCCACGCTGCCTGCACACGGCCCAGCAGAAACCAGGCATCTCAGTCCCACGGGAGGCAGGGTGGGCGGGTCAGGGGGCCTCCTCGGCCCGTGGATGGACGAATGAGGCTGGAGCACCAGACGGGAGACGCCTGCTGTCCAGGGAAGGGAGCCCTCGGGAGGCACTGGAGCCTTGGTGAGTCTGCTGGGACCAGGACCGTGAGGGAGTCGGGCAGGAGGAGTAGGGCGCTGCCCACGGCGGCGTGGGAAGGACCCGGAGCAGGACCCTCAGCGGTGTCCCCAGGTCCCTGCACACAGCCAGGCCTACGGAGGAAGTGTGGCCACTTAGAGTACTCTTGCCATTTCACAGGGACTTTGTTCTGGGTTTAACAGAGAAACCAACGCAGGCCACGTGCCCCTACGACCCACATCCTGCTGCTGTCCCCCCGGCCCTTCACGGTCCTCAGAACCAGATCTGGAACATTCTGCTGCTTTCCTGGTTGCAGGACGCAGAAAGAGATTTCCTGGGCCAGGAGCTTAGAACCCGTTCCCACTGCTGGTGACCATGCAGCCTCCAGGGGACACTGATCTCTCTGGGTCCTGCTTGACCCATCTGTAGAGTGGGAAGTTCTTTCCAATGACCCCTTCCGCTTCACCAATGGGATTTTCTTATTTGAGTCTGTTTTCTTATTTCCTATTACCTCTCTCTTCTCAGTAAGCAGACAGTTGCTCAAGAGGGGACCTCAGGGTGTCCAGACTTACAATCCACTTAATGATGAGAAGTTCCCCCCCCCCCGAAACCAGCCACTAGGGACCGGAAACGGAGTTACGTCCAAGTCCCAGCTCCAGTTACAGCTGCTTTGCAATTACCCTTCAAACATCATCCACCCATCCATCTACCCACCCATGCATTCACCCACTCACCCATCCACCCACCCATCCATCTATCCATTCACCCAACCACCCATCCATCCATTCACCCAACCACCATCCACCCATCCACACATCCATCCATCTACCCATTCATCCACCCATCTATCAACCCACCCACCCACCCACCCACCTATCCATCCATCCTCCCATCCACCCATCCATCCATCATCCATCCACCCATCCACTCACCCACCCATCAACCCACCCACCCATCCATCCACCCATCCATCCATCCACCCATCCATCCATTCATCCATCCATCCACCCACCCATCCACCACCCATGCCTCCACCCATCCACCCACCCACCTATCCATCCATCCTCCCATCCACCCATCCATCATCCATCCTCCCATCCACCCATCCATCATCCATCCACCCATCCACCCACCCACCCATCAACCCACCCACCCATCCATCCACCCATCCATCCATCCACCCACCCATCCACCACCCATGCCTCCACCCATCCACCCACCCATCAACCCACCCACCCATCCATCCATCATCCACCCATCCATCCACCCATCCACCCATCCACTCATCCACCCATCCACCCACCCATCCACCCATCCACCCACCCATCCACCCATCCACCCATCCACCCATCCACCCATCCACCCACCCATCCACCCATCCACCCATCCACCCATCCACCCACCCATCCACCCATCCACCCATCCACCCATCCACCCATCCACCCATCCACCCATCCACCCATCCACCTATCCACCCACCACCCATCCATCCACCCACCCATCCACCCATCCACCTATCCACCCACCACCCATCCATCCACCCACCCATCCACCCATCCACCTATCCACCCACCACCCATCCATCCATCCACTTATCCGATTCATGGATTCATTCATTGGTTCGCTCTTCCTCACCGACTGCTCTCTGCGAGTCTGACATTGAACATACAGAATAAGGACGCGTCTTTTCCCTTTTCCTAACTCCGTCTTGTCTCCCAACTCCAAGGGGAATCGCCACCCCTTCTTCATTTTACCATGTATTCATTTATTTATTATCTGTTGGTTCTCGAAGCCCAAAGCCTTTCAATTTCGCAGATGTGCCTGAGAACCTCCCCCACGCGGCGGTGGGTGACATTGACAGAAATGGCTGATGATCAGTTCCCAGGGCCCCACGGATCTTTTTTTCATAAGACTCCGCTGCGCGCTCCCGGGGAGGCGACCACTGCGCTTCCCGAGGGGGGCTGCCAGGCAGGAGCCCGCCTCCCTCCCTCCCTCCCCGGGACTTGAAAGGACCCTGCGCTCTTTGGGGGCCGTGGATCAGTGGTGGCGGATCCTGGGTGTTCTCCAGGGGGCGCCCGCTCGGGTCTGCAGGGAGGGGTCTCTCCCGCGGTGGTCGCCTTCCATCAGGAGAAGCTGGGTGGGGCCAGGGACGGCTTGGTGCCCCTGAGAGTCCGCCTGCTGCGTTGGAAAGGAAGAGGGGCGGCAGGGACGCTGCAAGGTTCGGCCGTTCGTGCAGCCCAGTGGATTAGCTGCAGATCTAGGAAACACAGTGTCTTTGGCAAAGGGAACAGGACCCCGTTTTTTAATGCTTTGGCCAAGTAGCTTGGTACCCACTCAGAGGTATTTTGTTTTGTGTTTTGTTTTCCGGTGGAGGGGGGTTCCAGGGGTTGAACCCAGGGGCCCTCCACCACGGAGCCCCATCCCAGCCCTATTTTGCATTTTATTTAGAGACAGGGTCTTGCTTTTGCTGAGGCCTTGCTTTTGCTGAGGCTGGCTTTGAACTTGCACTCCTCCTGCCTCAGCCTCCTGAGCCACTGGGATGACAGGAGTGTGTCACTGTGTCACTGCACCCAACTAAGAGGGTTTTATCACATGTCTCGGCCCCCTCCTTTATCTTCACTTGACCAGTGAGAGAGCACCCCCTTCCTAAATTATATTATTCCCCAAACGAACTGTTACCACCGGGCTTTCTTCCCATTAACCTCTTTTCTGGGAATGTCACCTCTGGTTGGTTCGCCTGCCCCCAAACTCCTACTCATCCCTCGAAACCCAAGTCAAACTTCCCCCTCCTACTTCCTGCTGTTGGACATTCCCCATCTTCATGTCCTATGAGCAGCCAAAGATGGGAAGCCTGCTGCTCATGGGGACTGTATTGGCACTGGAGATTTCAGTTCACAAATATATGGGAGCACACTGTGCCTCCCAGGAGTGTTCTCCTGTGTCCCCTCTAAGGCAGTCACAGGACCTAATCCCCCAAGGCAACTAGGCCCTCAAGTCACAGTGCAGGGACCAAAATTCACATGCCCGTTGGACCAGACTGGGTCAGACAGGAAAAAAGAGACCGTGGGAAAGAAGCCACTGCCAGGAGGGGAAGGGCCCCAGTGAGGCAGGGCAGAACCCTCCACCCACAGCCACCCCCATTTCAAAGCCTGGCTCTGCTGCTTAATGGCTGTGTGGCTTTGGGGAATTCACCTAACCTCTCTGAGTCAATGTTTCTGTACAAAACTTTCACCTGGCTGCTGTGTGTCAGTGGAGGGAATACTTCTGACAGTTTCATCTTTCTCTCTTCTATTTACCTATATTTTGTTAGTCTCTATATCGTTACCTCTATAATTTTCCTGATCTTGGGATCCCTGTACTATTGAGTTTACTAAATTCCATCTTGATTATGAAAACCCCTGCTAAGCCCTTCCTCTTTCTTGGCTTTATATATTTTCTCAAGTGAGCTCTCTCTGCTAAAATTCATTTCCCTGCCAATCTCCAATTTGACGCATCGTCCCGATCATGCGATATTATGTATGGCCACATAATGTGATGTGACTTGGACTGCCAATGACGGATGCCGTATCCGTCAGCAAATGGAACAGCACCCAATTTTCTAAAGAGCATTGTTACAGAAACAAACAGGATGGCCTTTTAACTCGTATTGATTTATTCCTGAAGAATGAGCCCTCTCCTACTTTTACAAGTGCTGTAATTAGTGGGCAGATTACCTTTCTGGGGCCAGGGCTCGGGAGCCCAGTGGCAAGGCAAGGTGGTGGACAGCCACCCTGTCACCACGGGCCAGATGCAGCTCGGGAGACGGAGGCTTCATACAGAAAGGATCCCTCATTCCCTCCCTCTTCCTCTCTTCTTTCTTTCCTTTCTTTCATCCACCCATCCATCACCCATCTACCATCCATCTATCTATCATCCATCCACCTACCATCCATCCACCCATCCACCCACCCACCCACCCACCCATCCACACACCCATCCATCCACATCCATTCATCCATCCATCCATCCATCCATCCACCATCTCTCCATCCATCCACCATTACTCCATCCACCCAACCATCCACACACCCACCCATCCACCCACCTATCCATCCACCCATCCATCCATCCACCCAATCATCTATCCACCCACCCATCCACCCACCCTTCCATCCATCCATCCATCCATCCACCCACCCACCCACCCATCATCTATCCATCCTCCATTATTCATTCATCAACCTATCCATCCATCATGCATTTTCCATCCACCAATCATCCATCCATCCATTCATCATCCATTATCCACCCATCCATCTACCATCCGTCCATCCATCTGTCATCTATTATCTATCCCTCCACCCTCCGTCCACCCATCCACCATCTGTCCATCTATCCACCATCCATTCACCATCTGTCCATCTATCTGTAATCCATTATCTTTCCTTCCATCTACTTATCCATTATCCACTTCTCCGTCTTCCTTTCTCTCCTCCCTCTCTCCCATCTTCATTTCTTCTGTTTCTCATTCAGCAGTTTGGAGAGCTGTTTCTCTCCATGCTATGGAAAGACGGACTCAGAGGGTGGGGTTCAAATCCCAGCCCTGCTGTGTGACGTTGGGGAAATTGCTTGCCCTCTCTGACACTGTCTCCTCCTCTTCCTCTTGCTCCTCCCCTGTTTCTGTGGCTCTTTTCCTCCTGGCCATGGACCTCCCGCTGAGGAGTGGCGGTTTACATCCCCGTTCCCTCTGCCCAGAAAGTCCAGGAGCTGGGCTTATGGCTCCGCTGCCACCCGTCCCCTCTGGACTATCCAGTGCTTCCCCAACTCCTCCAGTAGCACCCTGGTCCCTCCCCGTCCCTAGACCGGCTTTCTGACCGATGGCCCATCTGCTGGACTATCATGTCACTTTTTAAAAGTGTGTCACTGAGGTAATGTCACTCTGCGCAGACAGGGACCTTGGCCTCTTTGTTCCCTGCCACCACCACACTGTCCAGAAGAGAGCCCCCGTTCCTGGGGTGCATGGGTCTCGGTGGCCACCCCAGACGTGGGTGCAGGGGGCTTGTTTGCTGGTGAATCCCAGGAAGCCGGACGGAGACGGGGAGGGGGCTGGGGTCAGCCGCAGGGTGGGGGCAACGTCATGCTGTGAACGTGGCTTTGATTCCCCTGGAGACTTGCAAAACTGTCCTCCAAGAACACAGTGGAGAGTTGGAACTGGACCCCAGGCCCCCGCGGTTGAGGGTCGACCTTGGGGTCAATTCTCCCAGCCCAGGCAGGAAGCACAGAGCCACCTGGGACTGTCCTCCCCCCGCTGTGGTGAGGGGCGTGGCAGCGCAGATTTTGCCTGTCCCCACTGTGCTGCAGCGGGGACCCTCCCTGAGCATCTATATCATCCCAGAATCCCCATCTCCACTCCAGGCTCTGTGATCTTGGGCAAGTCACTCACCCTCTCTGGACTTTGATTTCTAGATTTCTTTGTCAACACAATGAATCAGACCACAATGACCTATTTTCCAGCCTCCAAACCCCTGTAATACATCTATGCACAAGTGCCCTCCGCCTTCTCTCCCTCCTTCCTTAATTCCTCCCTCCTTCTTCTTACCCTTCTTTTCTTCTCCTTCTCTTTCCCCTCCCTCCTTTTCCCCCAAGGCCATCCATCCATCCACTAGAATGTAAATTCCATGAAGGCATCGCTCACTGCCGCAGGGCAGGGAGACCCAGGCATGAGCGTGACAGGTGGCACTCTGTGCTCTTGAAGCCTGAAGAGTGATCAAGGCCAGGCTCCCTCCCTAACAATGCACAAGGGCAGCACAGACTCAGGGTTTCAGACTGTCTTCTGTTGCTATAACAAAATGCCTGAGGCTGGCCATGTTAAAAAGAAGAGAGGTTTGTTTGGCTCACAGCTGAGGCACTGGCATCTGCTGGGCTCTGTGAGGGCCTCATGCAGATGGCATCACCATGGCAGAAACAGGTGTGAGGGTGGGAAGGCGTGAGAGCAGAGATTAGGAGAGGTGCCAGGTTCCCATACCACCCATTCTCTAGGGGGCTCATCTGGTCCCACAAGACCTGACTCACTCCCTTAAGGTAGTGTCCCCCTGAGTGAGTGCAGGGTCCCAGGCCCCACGACTTCCACCAGGCCCCACCCCTTGACAGTCCCACGGACCTCTCAACACAACCTGTGGGCCAGGCTTCCAGCTTGTGAGCCTCTGGGGACCCACACTGTCACTCTGGAGGCATCCAATCCACACCCTTCAGCATAAATGCTACCAGCCAAGAAAAACAGGAAAGGACTCAAGCTTCCAAAGACACAGAGATGAGCAAATAAGACCAAGAACAAGAGGTTGCCGGAATTCCTGTGGCTCCCCCGCCAGATGGGGAGCTGGGACCCCGTAGACCAGGGAGAGCCTGTCCCCGGCAGGACCACAGAGGCAGAGGTGGGGACCTCAGGACGGGGACCAGCCAGGGCGCTGACACTTGGGAAGAGACAGGGGCCCAGGGCAAGGTCAGGACAGCTGGGGTCCAGCAGCCGCGGAGGCTCCCTTCCCAGGGGCGGAGATGGAGATCACAGCACAGTGTCCCCAGGGCCAGCAGCCCAGCTGGCTGGAGCCTGGCCTTCGGGGTCAAATAACCCTGGGTTCAAACTGCGGCTTAACTCTTCCAGCTCCTGTGTGACCTTCAGCATGTCACTACAGGTCTCTGAGCCGAGTCCCCAGGCCTGCCGAGGAGGGGTCCTGGCCTCTTGCTGCTGGGCAGTAGATTGGGTCACACACCCTGGGCTTGGCCAGACCTCTGTGAGAGCGAAGGTCAGCTGCCACCGTCCACCTCTGTCACCGACAGAGGTGACAGGCAGGATTCGCAGGAGGAGAGCAGGGGCGGGGACAGCCTCAGGTCAGTGCCTGGCCAGGGGGACTTTTTTGGGACATTCTTGGGCACACATGCTGACTTCAAAGCCTAGTGATCTGAGGTGAGACCCGCCTGTTACTGTCCCCAAGGCACGGCGGGTCCTGGCACCCAGACCTCCCAGAGGGTGTCCCAAGGAGACAGGAGTCGGATGACATGAAGAGTCCTGTGGAAAGTGCCCTGTTAGCGTCCCCAAAGAGGGACACGCGTGCCCCAGCAGCACAGGGGGCGGCGGGGCTCTGCAGGAGCTGCAGGTCCGATGGGAACTGAGCCCGGGGCCCAGGCTGCGGGGAGATGGCCACCTGACTCCCAGAGGTTGAAGGTGCAGGAGGACAGGGAGGTGCTGGAGGGGGTGGCCCCGTTTCGCCCTGGGCCTTTCTCCAAGCAGCAGGTAGAAGGTCTGAAGGGGTTTCCCAACCCTCCAGCAGCCAGTGTAGACAGAAGTGGATTCAAATCCTCATCGGCCACATGTGACGTCCCCCTGGGGCCGTGGCAATCCACTCTGCAGGTCGGGGTGGTCTCTGGCCTCAGACCCAGGACTCACTGCGCGAGTTCCCAGGATCACGGTCACGGAGCACGCTGTCCACTGCTGCGCAGATTCCCCGTCCTTCACCAGAGAGTCCGCCCGGGAGCTTGCTGAGGGCCTTCCCTGCAGCCCGCGGAGGTGTCACTCACGGGGGTGAGGTGGCTCCGTGGTCCCCTTCCACAGAGGGGCAACTGAGCCCCACAGAAGCAAAGAGCTTCCCTAGCAAGATGCCAGGGGCCCGGTGACTGGCCGTGGAGGTTCCCTGTCACACAGTCTTGGAGGCCACATGTCAGGAGGGGCAGGTCCGGCTTCTCCTGAGGCCTCTCCCCTTGACATGGACGACGGCTCCTTCTCCCTGTGTCCTTGAGTGGGCACATCCTGCGGGGGCACATCCCCAGTGTCTCCTGTATGTTTTTGTCCCTTTAAGGACACACCAGGGCCTCGCTTCAGTTCAATCAGCTGTTTCGAGGTCTGGCATCCCAAGCAGTCACACTCGGAGGTTCTGGGGTTAGGGTCTCAATAGAGGGGTTGGGGGGACATCATTCAGATATGACACCCTGCCTGTGGGAACCAGGGGACACCCAAGGCCCTCTGTCCATGGCCCTCCCCAAGCCCTGCTCCAGAGTGCCGCGCCTCTGCGTCCCTGCGCCTCTCACCTGAGAATCTCCCAGGGTCCAGACTGCAGCCAGGCCTGCCCTGGTCTCGCTGTGGAAGTGCTGCCAAGAGCTCAGCGTCCACCGGCTCCCCCAGGCAGAGGTTCCCGCTGGGACAGCGCCTTCCCTGGAAGCCACGCGCACACCCCGGCTCGCGGCCGTTTGGTTCGGGGTTATTTATTTATGACTTGGCCCAGGGCCGTCTCTCCGGGGACCCAAAGGGCGGCCACTTGGCCTCCTGCGCATTGCTCTGAATTTGCAGGGCTGGGCGCGGTCCTGTGTCCCTGTCCCTCCACCCCCCTCCCCTCTCTCTTCTTCCCCGCCAGGAGGTCTTGCATCTCAAAGCCGTCGGGTGGGACCATGTCTTCAAATAAGGGGGGGACGGGGTCATCTTTTATTAAGAAGAAAGCTGTGGAAATGACACCCTGGAACATCTTGCCATCACAGCCCTGGAAAGTGTCTCCCTCATTAGCGTAAAAGGGAAAAAAGGGGACCCGGCAATCTTGCGGATCAGTGGTGGCAATTTATTCGAAACTGTCCATTTTCTGGGTGTCAGAGGACGACTTTTATGTATAATCTTATTTCCAATCTCAACAAAGAACACTTCACTCACGTTCCGCGCGGAGTCCCCCTCCCCTCCCCATAGACAATGACCCATTATAAAAGCGGCTCTCGGCGCCCCCCCCTCGGAGCCGTGTTGACATATGGAAATGAATCAAAATGTAATACGCATAATTACGAGCATTGTCACAGGGTACAATTAGTGTCTCTTCAAACCGATGTCGTAATCAAAGACGCAGCCCAAGAAGGAGAAGACGGCCGGCCTCGGACGGGATTGGAGGGAAGTTTCTTTCCCCCTTGTTCTGCGCAGGGAGACGGATGTCGCCCCCTCCTCCTCCCGAGTGGATGCCGGGAAACCAGTTCTGATGATTTCCCCTCCCATCGGGTTGGTGCAGAGGAGGAAGACCAGCTTCCACACAAACCCAGCCACGCGGAGAGGAGGGGGTCTCTTTTCTGAAGCTTAACTACCTGGAAGGTGTCTTTTAAGGTCACATATCCCTGGGGAGGTGTCAAGGGACCAGCCGGCCAACAGGGGCTCTCTGTAGGTGGAATTTTGCCACCTGGATGTCACCGAGGTAGCCCCAAAGCACCTTGGGGTGGGCAGAGTATCTAAAAATAGGGAGGTGTTCCCATAAAGATGGGGTTTGCCTCCTCCTCAAAACTGACAGGGGCTGACCACGTGGAACACACTCTCGGGGGACACGGTGCCCTGGCGCCCAGTCCCAGATGACCTGACCCTCCAGGCAGGGTGGGCCACTCCTGCTCACCAAGCCCTGCCGTCCTTCCCAGCTGTGGACACCTTACCTTGGGCTCTGGTTACTGAATGTACCGAATCAAAGGGGGGTCCCCCACTAGCTGTGTGCAGGAGGACCGCTGGGCCTGGTCACTGGTGCTTCTGCTTGTTCACTACCTTGGTGACTTCCTTCTGTCTCTCCGGAGTGGACTTCCCTCCCACTACCTCCCATCAGCCCCCAGGAGCCCACTGTCGATGCCTCCTCACCCAGACATCCCCCCCCCATCCCCCAGCCTGGCCCAAGCAGCGCGGCCACCCTTGACCTTGGGCTTGCCCTTGACCTTGGGCTTGCTGCCGCACATGGACTTCAGAGAACCTGCACATCTCCCTGCTCTGGCAATCTGGGCATTTCCCCCTCGACCCCAGCCCCTAAGAAGTAAGGTCCCTGCCCAGTGCTTGGCTCAGAATCTGGCCCCAGGAGGTGCGAAGTCCTTGCTTGAATTTCTGAATGAATTCTTCAACGAGAGCTGCTTCTTTTTGTCCTAAGTGAGGCTGGAATGAGAGAAGGGGACAGTAATGGTGACAGAGAACCTACTGTGTGCCTCGGGTTGCAGGGTTCGAAGAAAGAGAGAGAAACTCAGGATGGATCTTCCAAGTCAAAACTGCCCACACGTTACTCACCCCCAGCACCCCCCACCCCAGTGCCCATCATAAAGTAAAATCCGATATCAGGGGCTCACGTCCTCTTAAAATATTACCAGCAGTTTCAATTTGTCCTCCAAACGCTCGTGTGTTGGAGACTCAGTCCCCAGATACATGCTGATGGTATGTGGAGGAGGGGCTTTGGGAGATATGGGGGGCAGATGGGGTCATGGGGTGGGGTCACAAGATGGCACTGGTGGCTTTGTAAGAAGAGGACCCGAGCCAGCACGCTTGCCTGTCTCAACATGTTAGGAGGCAGTCAGTGCTGAACAGATGCTCTTGGACCACCAGTCTCCAGATTTGTGGACCAAATAAACTTCTATTCTTTATAAATTACCCAGTCTCAGACATTTTGTTACAGCACTGAAAACAGCTAAGACAAACATCCATAGAGACGTGAGCATCTACCTGGGCACCTGTGTTCTGTGTTGGTCTGGGTCATAGCTTTTGTCTCCATCTTGTTTCAATTTTGAGTTCATCACAACCACATACATTTAGAAACTCATGAATGATCCATCACCAGGACATTAGTTCCAAAAAACTGTAGTGTAGGTCAATACTGCAACAGTCTGATACCCCGAGTATGTGGAGGGTCATTCCTGAGCATCGAAGAAGAATCCCTCTGGGCACGGCAACTCATGCCTTAATCCCAGCGGCTCGGGAGGCTGAGGCAGGAGGATGGTGAGTTCAAGGCCAGCCTCAGCAACATGGAAGGCCTGAGCAACTCAGTGAGACCCTGTCTCTAAATAAAACACAATATAGGGCTGGGGACGGGGCTCAGTGGTCGAGGGCCCCTGAGTTCAGTCCCCAGTACCCACCCTTGAAAAAAAGGAAAAAAAAAGAATCCCCCATGACCTGGCACAAAGGGGTGCCAATGGTGGCTCCTCATCCCGATGCTTCTGCGTAGAGGGGCTCAGAACCCTGTCAGCTGAGGGCTCAGCGTGGGCTTTTAGGTCCTGGGCTTTCTGTGGACTGTGCCCCTAAGTTTCTTTTCTTAGAATCTGACCGCTGTCTTCCCTTCCTGCCCTCCTCAAGGCCTGAGCCTCCTTCCATGGGTCGGGGGCTGGGCAGCACCAACTGCCCCTGCAGGCCTGGCCTGCCCTCCTCCCTGTCCTCAGAGTGGCCTCCTCCGCAGCTCGGTTACAAATGTGGGGTCCTGAGAGGAGTCAGTGAGAGCTCAGGTGAGCAGGAGTGCCCAGAGGACCCCGAGAGGACCCCGGGGCCTCCCTCCGCGCAGATGGAGCCCCGGGGTCCAGGGGAGGCTGCCACAGCAGGAAGCCAGAGCCAGATGCTGCTCTGCCACCTCCGGCCTGTGTGACCTTCAGCGGCTGCTCAACCCCGGTGCTGCCTCCTTGGGCCCGTCTGTGGCCCTGGAAAATGACTCTGTCGAGGGGACACGGTGAGGACAACAGGGGACAGTGGCTGGGCCTGGGCTTTGAAAAACTGAGAACTCGGGCAGACGTGTTTAGATACTTAATCAGACATACGTCTGTCCACACCGTGTCCCCAGAGGGCCGGGACCCGCGGCCTGGATGCTAAGGTCCACGTGCCGTCCCTCCTGCGGGCGGCGAGGACACGGCCCCCTCCTGCGCCCCGGCGTCGTCTCCCCTCAGTGAATGACACGCTGCCCTAGGAAGCCTCCCGGCCCGGGCCCTCTGGGGGCTCGGGACAGTCTCCAGTGTCCCTCTGGGCCAGTGTCCCTCTGGGCTGAGCACACGGGCAAGCCCCTTCTGTGAAGCCAGGGAGGGGGTGGGGGCAGGGGCAGGTCAGGAGGCGGGAGGCTGGGGCGGGCAGCGGGCAGCGGGCAGACCCCGGAGCACAGGCCCCCGCGCTCTCCCACAATGCACCGGGGCCTCTGCTGGCGAGGGAGGCTCGCGGCCTCCCAGGGACAGATGGACGGCAACGCGCGGGGATTCTGAGGCCTGGAGATGCAGAGCGCCCGGGAGGCGCTGGCCCATAAGGGAGGCCGCGCAGTCAGGACTCCGGTGCATTTTTTCTTTCCCAGTTTCCCCCCCCCTCATTTTGCCTCATGTCCCCTTCTTATTTAGAGTCAGCAGGGCGCGGAGGCGCACGCCTGTCATCCCAGGGGATGGGGAGGCCCAGGCAGGAGGATCCCAAGTTCAAGGCCAGCCTCAGCAACTTAGCAAGGCCCTCAGCAACTCCGCAGGACTCTGTCTGTAAATACAATATAAAAAGGGGCTGCAGATGTGGCTCCATGGTGATGCGCCCCTGAATTCAATCCCTGGAACCCGCCACCCCAATAAGAATGATAAAATGAATAAAATAAGAGAGTTTGCGGGGTGGGGACCTGGGACCTGGACGACAAGGCGCGGGCTTGAGAGAGACAGTGAGACAAAGTCAGAGGGTCCCCCCGCACACACACCAGCCATGGTTCTGGGCCGGCTGGGACACTGGCTGTGACACCTTGTTCCTTCCTTACCCTTCCTTACCCTCGACCTGTTAGAGTCTGTAAACAAGTCAGGATGGCGCCTGGCAAAATGCCAGAGGGCGTGGTTTGTGAAGTGACGCCAGCGAGCCATGAAGTGTGGAGATTCCTGATTGGTGGACTGCTGTATCTAGTTTATGCTAATTAGATAAGCCTGTGTGGAAGGTATATAGACCCCTCCTGTCCTACAATAAACGGCTCCCACTCCTGCTGCATCAATCTACACAAGTTGCTCGTCACCCCCCCCTCCTTATTTTGCTGCAGCCAGACTGCGACATCTACCCTTGACTGATTGCCCCAAGGCGTCTCAGGATGAGGAAGAAGGGTCTCTAATAGGAGTGGGGAGAGGCTTACCTTTGAGTGCAAGGGTTGTGGGAGCTTCATTTTTAAGGGGTACACTGTTTCACACCCAGGAAATCTGCATCCATGCACGGCAGCTCCCTTCAGGACGGCCAGCACTAGGGACCCGCCCAAGTGGGCATCAGTGGAGATCCATTCAGCCACAGGAGGAAGGAGCTCCGCTCACATGGCGACATGGGTGAGCTGGAGGACGTTTGGTTTAGCAGAGGCGGGGTGTGGGTTTTGTTTCAGATGTCTTGAGAACTCTTCCCGAAGCGGGATGGTGTATTCTGAGATGCATGAGTCTCCAAAAGTGGCATTGCTCACCAGAAAATGGGCAAGGAGAAGGTCCTGTGTCCTGCAATCTACTGCAGGGGAATGTTCTAGAAAACTTGTTTTTTTTTTTCTTTTGGTGTCAGGGATTGAACCCAGGGGCACTTTACCACTGAGCCACACCCCCATCCATATTTTGTATTTTATTTAGAGACAGGGTCTCACTGAGTTGATTATAGCCTTGTTTTTGCTAAAGCCTTGAACTCGCGATCCTCCTGCCTCAGCCCCCAGAGCCGCTGGGATGACAGGGTGCATCACTGTGCCTGGCTCAGGGTAAGCTTTCTTCATGATGGTGAGACAGTTCTGCATGTCAGCCATTCAATGGCTACTCAAATTCCATGTGAGAAGATTTCAGAAAACTATATGTGAAAAATAGAGATGTTCTCATAAAGCTATAAAAACAGTCAGGTTGTGTTCACTTACCAGTACGTAGTAACGTCCATGTCCTAGCTTTGATCACTTGACTATTTCTACATAAGATAGCATCATTCAGGGAAGCTAGAAGGAACACAGTTAAAAACCTTTGTTGCTGTTTCTGCAACTTGTTCTGAATTCAAAATTATTTTAAAACAAATGGTATTAAAAATACAAAAAGAATCCAGGCATATTGGCCCATGCCTGTAATCGCAGCAACTTAGGAGGCCTAGGCAGGAGAACCGCAAGTTGGAGGCCAGTCTCAGCAATTTAGTGAGATCCTGTCTTTAAATAAAACATAAAAAGGACTGGGGATGTGGCTCAGTGGTTAGGCACCCCTGGGTTCCATCCTCAGTACCAAAAAAGAAAAAAAAATGAAAGAAAGGAAGGAAGGAAGGGAGGGAGGGAGGGAGGGAGGGACAAAGAAAAACCAAGAAAGATTTCATAAATATTTTTTGAAAAAACATATTAGTAAAATCTGTCCCAGGTGGCTCTTGGGGGTGGTGGACGAGGGTGGAAGGCAGGCGAGGTCATTGGAGATGTGATTCACTGCCCACTGGAATGTCAACACGGCACGTATTAGGAGCCACCACCGTCAGAGCCAGAGGCCACTGACAGAGCCACGGGGTGCAGTGACCACAGCAGCCACGGCTGCTGTTCATTGTCTTCCCATTTCCTAAATCTTCCAGAACCCAAATCCCAAACCCTCGGCATCTCTTTGAAGCCAATGTCATAGCAGAACTGCCCAGTGGGGTGGATTATGGATCAGGGTTCAGGCCACTCTGAATTGAGGCTGGCTCTCCGGCTGCATGGCCCCGTGGCCTCCAGCAAGGGTACCTTCCCTGCCTCTTTGAGTGATGGATGCTCAATATAAAAGTGGAATTCATCAGAATCCTTTCAGATTCTAGTGACAGGAACCTGATTCACCCAGCTGGAGAGACAGGGGATGTATTCGTTCCCAGGACCGTGGAGTCCCAAGATAGCAGGGCAGGATCTAGGAGCTCAATGTCGTCTCCACTCTGATTTCTTTGTGCTGAATTCACTCTTAGGTAGAACCTTACCTCATGGTGACAAAGAGGATGCCAGAAGCTGGAAGCCTGTATCCTCTTACTAGGCAGCCGCTGTCATGGAAAGACTGTATCCCTTTCTGAATAGTCCCAGATGCAGTCCTGCAATCGAGCCTCCTTTTGGTATAGGGCGCATGCTCTTCCTCCTCGATCACTGAGACCAGAGGAGTGTAGTACGCGGATTGGTGTGCTCTCCAACCAGACTCCTGCTCTCCCGTGGAAGTCGGGGACCAGCCCCGTTAGAATCACGGATCTTCTTCAGGAATGAAATCAGCTTGTCTTTAGCAGGAAGAGAGAGGATGGGGAATCAAGCCGAGGCCCAGCACCGAGGAAAACAGCATCATTATAAGGCGGAATATTACACGGGACTGAGCCCAGGCACCAGTACCTGCCTGATGGGGATGAGCTTTCCCTGCCTCCGCCGGCCTCCCTCCCGCAGCCTCCACCTCGAGCCCTTTTCCACGTCCCGACTTGAGGTTTTGTCTTCCTTAAGAACCGCTTTCCGAGAGCCAGGTCCTCTGTCCCCTGGACAATCAGACGCAGCCCGCGTGGGTGTCTGCGTGGGGGACACGGCCCCAGACGTTGTCCATGGTGACTGTGGCCTCAACGCAGGCGGGTGGCACGGATCCTCGTGGAGGAGCAAACTCAGTTTCCGAGGGGACAGAAGGGGACAGAAGTAGCCGCGCCTGACCGCAAACCCGGGCTCCAATGCCCTTTGCTTAGAAGACCCCCCTCGGCGTCCCCAGGATTTCACCCCGAAATTCAGCCAGGAAGGCGGCCCCCCCACGGGGCCCTCCCCCTCACCCCCCCCCACTGCTGCCTGCTGGCCGCTCTTCTGTCCCCCGCTGTGACCCGCTGACATCCCTGTAGACCGGCCGGCGGTGGAGCCGCGCCGGGGAGGGGCCTGTCTCGAGGACAGAGGGACTTTTGCCCAAGATGTCATGAAACCAAGCCGGGGGCCTGCCCTCCCACCGGGGCCAGGGGCCGAGCGTGGGGGTCTGACCAGAGGGCGGGGTCTCCTCCCTCAGTCCCCTGTCACAAGCGAGGACTCATCCCCAGGCCACTCGATTTCCGTACACACGCACACGCACACGCACTCACACTCACTCACACGCAGGCCTAGAGGTTTCTTCCTCCTCTTGGAATGAAACAAGAAGGCTCCTTCTGTTACCTTTGTCTCTTCCATATTCTGTGTGTGCTAATGCGTGTGTGTGCGTGTGTGTGTGTGTGTGTGCGTGTGTGTGCGTGTGTGTGTTTCCTGGTCATTATTTTTCCTAACTGCGTCTCCACAATGAGCTGAAATTCAGCCACGTTTAGAAAACAAATGGTCCTAGCGCCACATTTATTAAAGCCAGACCGTGTTGTCAGGCGCGGCTGGCTGTTTGGTGCCCCGTGCGGGTGTTGGGGACACAGAAGAATTCATGTGGCAGGGCCGCTGCCGAGCTGGGAGATGTGGCCTGCAGCTTCCGTCAATGCCAAGGTCTCCTGAGTTACTGCGTGCCCAGGTGGTTTGCGTTGGTCACCAGAATGGCCGATGTGTTTTGTTCAAAGCCATCATCCCTAGGGACTTCCCATATATTTTTTCTTCCTTCTTTCTTTGGTACCAGGGATTGAACTCAGGGGCCCTCGACCACTGAGCCCCGTCCCCAGCCCTATTTTGTGTTTTATTTAGAGAGAGGGTCTCACTGAACTGCTTAGGGCCTCGCCCTTGCTGAGGCTGGCTTTGAACTCGTGATCCTCCTGCCTCAGCCTCCAGAGCTGCTGGGATGACAGGCGTGCGCCATGTGCCTGGCTTTTTTTTTTTTTTTTCCCTGCAATGCCGTCCCCCTGAGTTGTCCGGGCTGGACTCAAACTCCTGGGCTTACGTGATCCTCCTGCCTCAGGCTCCTGAGGAGCTGGGACTAGAGGTCGTACCACCATGCCCTGTTGACTTTCGGTTATTTGAAGGAAATGACAGGAGCTAGCGTTTCCAAGGACGTCCTGGGAGCCAGGAACGATGTGGGAGCTGGGCACACACGCTGGCTCCACGGCGTCCAGTTACCCATGTGCGGCCACTTGCCTGGACCCAGAACCCAGGACAGCCCCAGGTCAGCAGGCCTCGCAGTACTGACAACAGCCGGCGCTCGTTAGCATGCTGTATCCTGGGCCACATGCAAATCATCATATGGTATCACTATCGTTCAGACCGACATCAGATATTTAATGTTTTAATGAAAAATGTTTCAAACATACAAACAAGAAGAGAGAAAGGATCAAAACACTGGCTTTTCGGCCTTGGACCCTCACAGCCTGTCCCTCTAGATTTCTCTTCTCCAACAAGACATCGCAGACGGAGCCCAGGCCCGGCCAGCCCCCAGCTCGGCTTCCCCCTACCCTCCTACCGCGAGCCTAAATTCGGAGTTCATTAGGCCAATCGATGTTTTTAAACGTTTGTCACACGATCTTGTGTCCATGGACATTACGTGGCGCGGCTCAGGAAGGTTCCCGACTTCACATGAACGGGCTGAGCGGCAGGTGCTGTTCTGCGTCTGGCTTTCTCCTTCCTTCACAGACGATTCCGCTCAGTCCTCGCGGACAGCCGCAGGCGCAGGCACCCGGCTGCGGACCAGGAACCCGAGGCCCCCACGGCGCAGAGCACCGGCTGGAACAGGCCCCAAAGGGAGCTCCCATCTGGGCCGTGGCTGAGCAGCTCCCCGGGTCCCTCCGTGGCCCTGTATCTGCGGGTCCTGCATCTGAGTTTTCGGGTGCAATTGAAAATGTTCAAAGAAAGAACTGAACCCAAGAGGGACTTTTCCCTCTTTGTTGATCACTGAACGATTTGTGTAGCATTGACGCTGTAGTGGGTACAGGAGGGATCCAGGAGCATGCGGGTAGGTTACATGCAAAGACTACATCATTTTACGTAAAGAAACCGGGCATCTCGGAGGTTGGTATCCATAGGAATCCTGAACCCAATCTCTATGGCTACTGAGGGGTGATTGTGCACCCCCAAAGACATGAGATCTTGGGGCCACTAAAGGCCTGCAGAAGAATGTCTATAGAAGCTTTAGTCAAAATAACTAAAAATGAGAAATAAGCCAAATGTGTGTCAAGAGAAGAATGGATAAACTGTGATGAGATCACTCTGTGGAATATTACACAGCAATGAAAAAGAACAAGGACTGCCCCCAGCAACAAGGACACATCTCACAGTCTCACCGCTGAACTGAAGAAGCCAGAAATAGGAGACATGCTGCATGGCCCCGTCTACGTGAGGTTCAAAACCAGACAGAACCCACTGATGATGACAGGGGCCAGAGCAGTGACTTCATCTGGGCTTGGGGGCAAGGTTGTTGCAGAGGTTCATGGCAGAGGCTCCTGGGCCATGACCCCGGAGCATTCTGTGACCCGAGCCTCAGGCTGTCCCAACAAAATGCCATGGACAAGATGGCTGGGGAACAGAAATTCATTCTCTCACGGTTCTGAGGCTGGAGTCCGAGGTCAAGGTGTGGCAGCCTTTTCCTCTGGAGGCCGCTCTCCTTCACTTGCAGGAGGTGGGCCCTTTGCTGTGTCCTCATGGGCCTTTCCTCTGTGCCCCGCACACCTGCTGTCACCTGTCCTGATTTCCTCTTCTCCCGGGGGCACTGGCCCAGCTGGACCAGAGCCCGTCCAGCACCTCATTTCACCCGACCCCTCTCTAAAGGCCCTGTTTCTCAGGTGCCCACGTCCCGACGGGCTCTGGGCTGGGGGTCCACGTAGGACTCTGGGGGAGACACGATTCTGCCCACAGCACTGATGTGGCGCGGAGCCTCCAGACTTTGCTTTCTGACGCGTGCAAAGGATGATTCGCGCCCTAGCTCAATGACAGTGATGACAGGTCCCTTGGGCAGAGTCCCACACGTCACCCGGAGCCAACGTGAACCCGGACAGCGTGACTTCTGAGTCTCGCAGCCGCACGTCCTCCTGAGCACTCACAGGCACCGTGGAGCGGCGGCCAGAGGTGCCCGGCCAAGGGCGTGTCCCCTGGAGTGGGCAAGGTACAGGGAACTAGGTTCCTGCTCCTGGGGACAAGGCCAGGGCTCTCTGGGCACCCTGGCCTCTGGCAAGGACTTTCCCACTCTTGGTACCATCTGTCCACGTCCAGTCTGCACTTCACATTCATGCACTTGTTTCCGTTGCTGGAAGCCACCTGGCGGAGCCTGCTGGGGACATCATCTGCGTCATCCCATCTCACCGATGGACAGGGTCCCGGTCAACGTCCTTCCAGATGAGCGTGTCTCCAGGGGGCCAGGAGGTCCACGGCAGAGCACAAAGCCTGGGGTCAGACGGCTCAGACGCAGCTAGGACTGAGCTGGGGGCAGGTCAGCCAGGGCTCCGGGTCTGTTTTCCCCTCTGTCCTGTGGGCATCCCGCGCCGGGCTCTGCGGGGTGACAGCACGGATGGGGCTGTGCCCAGGGCGGGGCGAGCACTGAGCTGGGCACCCAGCCCCACCGTCTTTTCTTCCTTCTTCTCCCCCCTCTTGCTTCGGGCTCCCTGTTGGCTGCGTGGAGCTGACCCCCGCGCCTTCTTGCAGCTCCGAGGTTCTATGATTTATGGCGTTTTATGCAAATGTCGATTAAGCGCTCAGCTCTGCAGACTGCAGAGAAGGAGGAGGCGGACCAGGCTGGCCGGGTCCCTAATTCCACACGGATAACAGGATCGGGGGGAGGGGAGCCACGTCAGCAGGTCCAGTGTCTCTGGCTCTCGGCCTCACTCCCAAGTGCCCTGGGACCACGACCGTGGTCAGTGACAAGATTCCCTCCTGCACGCAACTCAGGAGGGATTTGGAAGGACGGGGCAGCGTGGAGCGGTAAAGAGGGGCTGGGCCCCGGGAATCATCCCCTGGGACGGCCACCCCCTGCAGCCGGCCCTGTAGCACCTTCTACTCTGTGCCGCTCCTTAAAACCAGGAGGAAAGACAAAGCCGGCGTCTCACGGAACGACATAAAAATAATCTTAAAACAGACATCCATAAACGCAAAGCGGGTGATTATTTGGGTCTAGTTAACCATGCAACAAAATGGAATAACTCGGCTCCATTAACCTTATTTTAAAAGCACTTTTTGGTGATTCATGTTTATGACGCTGTTAACATTTAAAGGAGTGGATGCTCCCTGCCATTTCTCTTTGGGAACCCGGCTCAGGAGAAAGTACACAAACGTGGGGAGGGAGATGGGAGCCCGCAGGACTTATTTCTCTTTGGCCAGCGCTTTGCCCCAGAGAGAACTCACTCATTCCATTTCCAAGTGTTTATTGAGCACCTGCTATATCTGGGCTCTTGTCTAAGAGCTGGGCCAAAGCAGCTCCCTGCCTCTCGGAGCCGACCCTCTGCTGGGAGGAGACCAGCAAACAGGAAGAACGTCCTGCCCTGAAATCTCTCCCAGGGCACCCTGAGAACCAGCTCTCCTCTTCCTCTTCCCACTTTTATCTCCTGGCGATAGCATTCATCAATGGCAGCTACTCACGCCGCTGTGGCTGCTAATGCTGATTTCCTAACTCTGTTATTTCTCTGCATTTATCAGACGGCTGCCTGCTGGAGAGGGGGGCTGTATTTCTCTTCTTTGTGTCTGTTTCTTGATTAGCAGGATGGATTCTTCTTTTAGGAAGTGGTTCGTCATCTATTCCTGAGGTCACTAAAAAAGAAAGACAGAGAAACTGTTGTGGGTGATATGGCAGGAACCTCAGAAGAAACCCAAGAAACAGGACAGCTAATGACAAGGGTGGTCTTTTTTCGGGGGAGGAGCAGGGATTGATCTCAGGGCCCTCGACACTGAGCTGCACCCCAGCCCCATTTTGTATTTTATTCAGAGACAGGGCCTCACTGAGCTGCATAGCACCTCGCCATTGCTGAGGCTGGATTGGAACTCACGATCCTCCTGCCTCAGCCTCCAGAGCCTCTGTGTGCCTCCGTGCCCTCCAAAAAGTGTGGTCTTGAACTTGGGCGACACTGGGAGATGGGGACGGGGAAATAGTGGCCCCTGGGACTGGGATACCCGGCAGAATTCGAGCAGCAGCTGTGAAACAGGCAGAGCACAGTGTGGAGGGTAGATGGCCCCCTTTGCCATTGCAGGGTGATCACGTGCAGGAGAGCGCTCCTGGACTCAGGACGTGCACCCCGCAACCCTGAGTAGGAGGCCCACCACAGCCCCAGTGTGCTCAGGACTCTGAGGGGCTACCCGGGATGTAGGACCTTCGGTGCCACAACTAGGAAAACCCAGCAAACCCGAACATCAGTCTCCCTAGGAAAAAAGGCATCAAGGCTACAACTTAATCAAATGATTCCCCACCCATTCAAGATATTCCTTTAGGCAAGAATGATCAAGAAATGGGACAAAACATCTATAATTGGTGAATCTGATAAGAAGCACAGGGAGATTTTTCATCCTAGGGATGCTAGACAGAGTATCCAAAACTGAGTGGCTTTAAAAGACGGTAGGTTTGGCCAGGTGTGGTGGCACACGCCTATCATCCCAGCGGCTCGGAAGGCTGAGGCAGGAGGATCTCGAGTTCAAAGCCAGCCTCAGCAACAGGGAGGCGCTAAGCAACTCAGTGAGACCCTGTCTCTAAATAAAACACAGAACAGGGCTGGGGTGGGGCTCAGAGGGTGAGGGCCCCTGGGTTCAATCCCTGGTACCAAAAAAAAAAAAAAAAAAAGACTTGGAAAACTGTGACCCGGATGTGAAGAGCCGCTGCAGATGGGGTCCATTTAGGAGACCTGATGAAGGTCGGCCTCCGCAGACCCGGGAGTGCCAAGAGGGACGGTGAGGGTGCAGAGATGCTCCCCCAGGCCCTGAGGACAGGGAGGGCCCAGTCCCTGGAGCCTGGGGAAAGGGCTGTGTGACAGCAGCCTGGGGGTGGCGTCCCTGCAGGAAGGAGCAGGAGGGATCGGTACTCCCCAGTCTCTTCCAGTCCTTGAACCCCAGCTCCCCAAGGGCCAGCCTGGACGTGAAGCCATCGACGTTGTCAAAGACACTGGCTTGGTCACCGTCCTGGAGGGTGCGGCACCGGCGCCGCCTGCTCCTCGGGGTCCCCAACGCTCCTGCACCCGTCTCCAGGGCCGGGCGAGCTGTCCGTGCCGGTGACCCCGGGCTTGGCTGGATCAACTCCCGGGAGCAAAGGCCAGACCCTCCCCAGCAAGGGCAGCGGGAGGGCAGCGCAGGAGCCCCGTGGGATCTCGGGGACGCGGAGCAAGTCGCCTGCACCAGGCTGAGGCTCAAGCCCTGGCTTCCTCTTGTCGACAGACCTGGGTGAGCAAGGAGGGTCGCATCCCGTGAGGTGCCCGTGGTGGGTTTCTGCGGGTCCCGGGGTGAAGCCCAGGCCCCCACGTTCCAGGCGAGCTCCTGCCGCGGAGATGCACCCCCAGCCCGCATGCCACAGCTTTGGTTCTCTTGTTTAATGTCATTAAAATGCCTGTTCCCGGGCTGGAGTGGGGGGAGCCGGTGGCGTAGGACTCAGAAGACATTGCAGGAAAACCCTCAGTAGAGGGCTGGGTTGGAATGTTCTAGAATTTTGCTACTGAGAGTGTGGTGTGTGGACACAGGGCATCCTAGGACCCCCTCCCCCACCCCTCAAGATGTTCGGGATCATCCCCTGCCACCACCCTGGGTCCCGAGGTCTCAGTTCCACGATAAAGATGCACCAGGAAGTCCACCCCCAGGCGCCTTCAAACACTCTGGGGTATACAATCCATCACTGGAGGCGACAGTGAGATCAACCTTCTCAGTCCCTGGAAAAGCAGATAAGAAACAACTTCCACCATCTTTCGTAAGAGCCCGTAGCTCAGGAGAGGACAGACAGCTCTGTGTCCCTGGGGACATAGCAGAGAAGGAGCCAGGAAGGGCCAGGAAGCCAGCATTTGGCCCCCTCTCTGGTGAATAAGGACTTCAAGCCAGATTACTACTTGGAGTTAAAACCATTGGCATATGGTTGAGGGGCAAACGGACATCTGGATGTATGTCCCTTTATCATCTCGAGTAGGTGTGGACATCTGTTTTCAGTCTGATTTCTGTGGCTATAACAAAATGCCCGAGGCTGGGTGATTCAAAAAGAATAGAGGTTTATTTAACTCACAGTCTGGAAGCCAGGAAGTCCCAGAGCAGGCACTGGGACACGGTGAGGGCTCTCCTGCTGCCTCCCCAGGTGGCAAAGGGCAGCCCATGCCACGACAGGGAAGTGTGTCCACTCAGGTCCCTTCTGTTTCTTCTGAAGCCACTGATGCCCCATGGGAGCCCCGTGCCCGTGGCCTGGTCTACTCTGGTCACCTCCAGAAGGCCCGTCTCCAGATCCCGTCCAGATATGAACTCGGGGATGAAGTTTTAAGGTGAGTTTTGGTGGGAACAGACATGGACACCCCAGGGACATCACACCCAGCACCCAGCCAGAGCCGCTCCATCTAACACCCCTACAGGAGGGCCACGCGGATCACAGGTCTCCTGATGGGACATGACGGACAGGGTTAAAATCCCCGGGATGGCCCCTGTCACCAGAGTTGCCTGAAACCCATCAGCTTCTGGAACCGACACTTGGGGAAATACCAGGGAGAGAAGAGGAACAGCACCGCCAGCAAGCAACCGGCTAACCCGGAAGAGCATGGGGCAGGACTGACTCAAAGGCCCAAAGGGGACTGGTTAGTAGGTGGAAGGACACAGAAATGAGGAGATGGGTGGGAAATGCAGGGCGCAAGCCGGCTGTCATCCCAACCGTGTGGGAGGCCGAGGGAGGAGGATCGCAAGTTCAAGGCCAGCCTCATCAAAAAGTGAGGCATTAAGCAACTCAGTGAGACCCTGTCACTAAATAAGAATATAGACATTTTGGTAAAAAACACATAGCCAAATGTTGGGCAGTGGGGGACGACAGGTCCAAGGTATGGACGGTGGCCGCCTCTGAGGGGCTCCCTATTTCGCTGGCCTCTACTGGGCAGCTCTTAGGGTGCTTGCTTTCCCGATAGACCTACGGAGGATGTGCAGGTGGCAGCTGTGCCAGTGTCTTCAAGAGGCCACTGGTCAACTCATCGCCCAGGCTCTCAGGCTGGGCTCGGCTCTGGGCTGAGGATGGAACCACGTCTGGCTGGACACCCACCCGCGCCCCACCCCAGCCTCCATTAACTCTGACACAGAAGACCTAGCAATGGTGTCTGGCTCCCTAGGATAAGGGACCGCCATCTCTGGCCTGGTCAGGGAGACAGAGGGGTGGTCATCAAGCCAGCGCTCACCTGGGGAGGTGATGACCACGGAGGTGGAGAGATGCCGTACTGCTACGGAGGCTGAAGACTCACTCCAAGGGTGTCAGGAAAGGAGGTTCAGAGTGAGGCCAAGAGCGGGGGACAGCACCGCAAGGTCTAGCCCCTGCCTCCTTCCAAAGGCCAGCTCCTCTTCCTCTCTTAGCTTCATCATCCTGAGCTTATTTGATCTGGAGGGGTGCACCACATTCCTCCCGACCCCAGGACCTTTGCACAAACTCTTCCCTCTGCCTGGGATGCTCAGACCTGTGTCTACACACATATATCGACTTGACCTGCTCAGACTGATGCCTGTTCACGCTTCAGATTTCAAACATTCTCTTCCAGAAGGAATCACTCCCTGTCTCCCCAGACCAAGTGTCTGCTTCGCTCCCCACGGGGCCTGTCCTTTGCCCTCCTGGTATTGTGGTTCATTCCCAATCTGTTGATTTTGCAATTTGTGGCTCAGAGTCGTGAAGACAGCTGCACGTCTTGGTCCCTTCTGCCTCCTGGAGCCTGGTGGCACGTGACTGTTGCTCTATCACCATGTCCTGCCTAAATGAATGCGTGAACGATCTTATTAGTCAGATTCTGGGAAAAACTCATGTTTTTGCTTCATTAATCAGTTCTTTCAAAACAGAGACGGCGGCAGCCGCTGGCATTCATTAAGGGCTTGCTGTATACACTAAGAGTCTGCAGGCATTATCGTGGAGGACGCCATCAGCCACCCTTGTGGTCGGTATTGGTGAGACGCCTGTTTTGTGGGTAAGAAAATGTCACTGAGGCCAGTCTCGGTGTCCCTTGAGCCGGCTGGCTCTCTGCAATTCAGGTCACCCCTGAATCTCGACTGGGGGAGCTTCACAGTCCAGGCCTGCCGGGCGACAAGCCCCAGCCATCTCTGGGGATCCTTGTCGTGGGACAGACTGCAGCCCACCACAGCCCCTGGCACCCCAGTGGGCTGCCGCTGCCTGGCACCTCGCGAGCGCTCCGGAACGTGGCGGAGGCTCTCTGTGGCTTTCAGAGCCGAGTCCCCGGCAGACAGCTTCATAACCGTGAATCATGCCCCAAGAGTCTAGGACACAAGCAAGCGCCCCCCTGCCCGCCCGTCACGCAGGGAGATGTGGCCACCGTCACCCACGGAGCCGTCCCAGCTGCAGACACAACTCCCCGCCCAGGGCCCTCCTGCCAACCTCGCCGGAGAGGTCAGTGGATCCAGCAGCCAGCGCGTCTGGCTCTCCCACTTGTCGCCCCTAAATCTCCCTCTAAGTGGCAGGACGCTGGCCCGGCTGCCCTGTCTGGGGGCATCTGCTGCATCTCAGAGGAGACCAGTGCCAGGTCCTGCGAGGGGCTGGCGGGGCTTCGTTTGCCATTTCAGAGCTGCTCAAGGCAGGCTGCTTGGTCCAGTGGCCCGCAGTGGCCCCCAAGGGTCCCTTCCCTTCAATTGCCTTGCCTGGCTGACGTCAGAGCCCCGGGGCAGTCCCTGGGGGTGATGTCTCCAGGTCCCGGCTCCCCCTAAGGCCTCCCGGAAACGGTTTCTGAAAGAGCTGGCTGGGGAGCGAGGGGCCTGTGGGTTCCTGGAGGCTGGGCCATTGCCAAGGTCAAAGGATTGATGAATTCTTGCCATCACAGGTGGCTGGTGCCTACCGCTCTCCGTGACTACACATCTGACATAGTGTGTCCTCCTTTTCTCCTAAACCAAGTGCAAAGTTAGTTTTATCTTAAACCCCGTTATGGAAAAAGTCAGAACTGAAGCTCAGAGAGGTAGAGTAAGCTGGCCAAGGTCACACAGCAGAGCTGGGATTCAGACTCAGGCTCCTCTGGCTCCAGAAGGATGCGAGTCTGGCAGGGTGGCTGGGAACCTCCTAAGCCCTGCTCTCGACGGCCATCAGCTCTGTTGCTTTCTGCTGGAAGATACTGGCACCTAATGCCACAGCGGAGCTCCCTAGAATGCCCGAGACGGCTCCTTCCAACCACAAACAATGAATGTCATTACGACTGAGATGGAAAAGCCCAGGTCTAAGTGGACACTGTCTTCACCAGACTGTGGACAGGGGCCAGGGGCTCAGAGCTCAGCCCACCGTGTAGAAAGGGCCACCCTTCCACAGCAGCCAAGCCACTGAGCCACGTCAGCCCACCTCCTCGCGGCCAGGGGCTCCTACGCTCTGCACGGCAGGACGGAGGGCAGAGGGAAAGGGGTCCTCGTCCGTGAACAGACTCCCTGCCCTGCAGTGCCCTCCCGGGGCGTCATGTTCCCAAGCAACCTGGGCTCTGCCGGGAACCTGGGCTCCCAACTCTGCCCACCACCTGGCACTGAGGTGGCTGCGGCGCCTCCTGTCCCGTGGGCTCCTGTCTCTGGGTCAGATCGAGCTGTGGAGCTGGCAGGAAGCACCCCTCTTGAACCGCCGGCCCTCAGCCCTCTGCAGCAAAGCAGAGGCCCCCCAGACCCCAGCCTGGGCCTTGGGGGCCCTCTGTGGCTTTGGGGGTCTAGGGAGCTAGAGGAGCCATCGGCGTAGGGCTGGGCGGTCTGGGCTTCCCAGGCCAGGGGGCTTCTCAGGTTGAGCTGAGCTGAGCCTTGGCCTCTGTAGCCACTGGGCTCTGGAGAGACCCTAGGAGCCCAGGAGCTCTGTGACCTGGGGAGGGGCCCTTCAGGTAGCTCTCAACGGACGCCTCCATTCCTGGCCTCCTCTGTGTCTTGCCACCTTCACGCACTGCACAGTACCCTCTCCCACCAGCCCCCAGAAGCCAGGCTGGCCTCCCTGAGGCAGGGCCCCCGGGAGACGCCCTAGGGAAGCCCGGCACGTAGTAACCACTCAATAAACTCTTCCCCAGTGACTGGACCAGTGTGCAGAGGCATTTCCGGGGGCCTGGTTTGCATCTGGTTGGGCACAAGACTTTGAGCAAGGCTCCCCTCCCCTGGGCTCAGTGATCTGTCCCACAGTGCTCACTGCGTCCTGTCACACACGCCCTGAAACCAAGACAAAGCCCCTTGGGGTCAGGTTGGGGAGGGGGCTGGTGCCGAGCTCCTTCTTGTGAAATAGGCCAGAAAGCCTCCTTTGCAGGCTCAGCTTCTAGAACCACAGCTCCGTAAACTGACTCCAGGAAGTCACCTCGTGAGCCGACTCCAGCCCCTGCGTGTGTTAGCCACTGCTGTGTCACAGGTGGCCCACAGCCACCCCTTAGTATCTCCCCGTTTCTGAAGGTCAGGGCTCAAGGTGAGGATTGGCAGGGGGTGTCGGTGGCTCGGGTCCGTCTTGAAGTTTCCCTGAAGCGGCTCGTCAAAGCTTCAGCCTCTGAAGACTTGGTTGGCCTAAGGGTCTGCTGTTGGCTGGAGGGCGCAGTTGTCCCCACCCAGTCTTCTCCACGGGGCTTCTCACCTTGTGGCTTTCCCCAGAGAGACAGAGAGAAAGGGGGAGGCCAGGGGAGAGGCCACCATGAAGACCACAGGCTTTTTATGACCTAACCCAGGAAGGGCAGGCCACCATGCTCCCCATGTTCTATTGGCCGAGGAGATCCCACGCTGGTCAGGTGGGGAGGACCCGCAGGGGCAGAGCGCGAAGGCCTCTGACCGTGGAGGCTGGCTTGGAAAGGAGGACAACCATCCCAGGCCAGCTTCTGTCTCATCTCCTCCTCGTCACTAACCCTGGGGCCATTTTCCAGAAGAGGCAGCATCGGACAGGTGTCCAGCCCAGAGTGACAAGACCTCCAGGGTTTCCAGCCTGACCGCAGTGCCTCCTGCTCCCCAGCAATCGGCAGAAGGCACGGGCAGCCTGGCTCTGGGCCCCTCTTTGCTGACCTACAACAATGGAAAAGCCCAGAATCTTCCATGAGGGCTCCGGAAAGCAACGGGACCCCAGTGCTTCTCAGCCTTGTCAGGAGGGAGAGCTTTGTCCCCGCCTTATGGGAAAAATAGCCTAGGCTCCGTGGGCAGGTGGGCAGCCCCAGGGTCCCAGCTGTGAGCCCACCCCCTGGTCTTCAGGATGCTGCGTTGGCCAGTGTCCCTATGGGGGACTGCTGCGCTCAGCACAGCCCGGCTGTCCCCCCACCCCAGGCTCCGAGGAGTCCCTTAAACTCCTCTGGCCATTCCCAGAGAGAAACCCGGCCCTTCAGCTCAGCGTGCCAGAGTGGCACAGAGACCCTCCGACGTCCGCGAGGGCTTGAAGCAGGATCCCACGGCAGCCTCTGCGGAGACGGAGACGGCTTTGTTGGGATGGCGGCTGGGAAATCAGGGAGGAGGCGGAGAAGAGGGCAGAGAGATTCTCCCCTTGGAGGTCCCTTCACTATCTCTCCCAAGAAGTCGTAATCCCTTAATCACTTTTATTAATCTCCTAACAATCTCTCCAACATCGTTACATCCTCCTTATCTTGGTTAAGCATTTTGGTGAACTTAGAGCTTCTTGTCACTTGGGGTCTTTTTCTTTCTGCTTCTGACATATGCTCTTACCTAGTCTCTCTCTCTCTCTCTCTCTCTCTCTCTCTCTCTCTCTCTCTCTCTCTCTCTCTCTCTCCCATCCCTTCCCCCTCTCTCCAGCCTTGCTTTAAAAATCCAATAACCCTTGAATTTCAGAGAGGAAGCTCTGGACAGCCGGCACGTCCTGCTCAGTTCACAGCAAGATTCCCGGGGCTTCACGGTGTTAATCGACCCCTTCAAGGTTGCTGCCCCCCAGGTGCAGGGAGGCCACCCTAAAGCACCTTAGAGTGAGAGCCGGACTCTAGCCCACTCCTTGGATCCTCACAAATGCCTCTGCATTGGGTTCCGAGCCTCGTTTCAGAGATAATGAAACTGAGTCAGAGGGAGAGCAAGTCCCTTGTCCCCAGACACAGGATAGGACAAACACGGACAGGAGGCTGGGGCAGGTGCTGGGACTTGGAGTCTCAACCACATGGTCCCCTCCCTTCCTCTGATCCCTTCAGGGTGCACACAAGGGGGAGATGGGGACCCTGAGCCAATGATGTAAAGGTGTTGGGGGCCCTCTGGTTGGGAGCTCTGAAACCTGTCTGTGGGGTTCCCTGAGCCCAGCCGGGGTGTCTGTCTACTGGAGCACGTGATGGTGATTTCTGCTGCCCTCCCCAAGTTCAACTCTTCTACTTGATGCCCAGGACGAGGTGGGGGACAGAGAGCTGGGCTCCAACCCTGGCCACACCTTGAACCCACTGCAGCTGACCCGGGTCCCTGAGGCTGTCTTCCCTCACCTCCCACCTGGAACGAAGCTGGGCAAATATCTGTCCCCTCCAAAGGCAAGTGGGAAGCCAACAGGGAAAGTTAGTTCAAGTAAGCCCCTGGCAGAAGTGGGGCTGTGCAGGGGGGACCCCAGATTCCCACCTCTCTGTCCACCCACCAGGACCCGGGAAGCAACTAGAGATCCCAGTCACAGTTCCCAGACCCCAGGCCGCACAGACAGTGAGCTTCCAAGTGTCCCTCAGTCCCCTCCCAGAGGACTGCTGTCTCCCTGGGGACTCAGGGGCCACTCCACTCTCTTCTGTCCTCTCCTGCCTCCTTCCCTCTCTGTCTGACAAGTAACTGGGGGAGAAAGCGTAGGAAACCCAGGGCTGAATTTAGAAAATAAAAACACCCCGGTCGGCTTTTATTAATCTCTTGAAATGTGCGCTCCAATTGCTGCCAAGCCGAGGGGGCTGTGTCTCCCCGGAACACGGAGGGCGAGTGGGAATGTTTACAGGGATGACTGGAAAATGGTGCCGTGGATCTTTCTGGCGATGTGCAAGGTGATGGTAATTGCTATGGAAACTAGTCATTATAATTCAATAAAGAGGGAGGAAAAGTTAAGTTCATTGTGTTACCTAGGACTCCACCATCACGTTCTTTACATACATTAGCATAAAATCAAGTCCCACTTTTATTCCCAGGGTCTTCTCTGGCTCAGTCGGCACAAAAGGGGCTTGTGTGGCTCAGTACAAAAGAGGAGCCCCGAAGAGGGGGTGCTCTGCAAGGAGTCTGTCTTCCTTTCTCTTGGGCAAAACGGCTGGGCCCTCCGCGGAAATGCGCATCACAAAAATGAATTTTTTTTTCTTTTCTTTTTGCTCCACGGAACCTGAGAGGTGACAGAGAGGGAAGTCTGCTAGTGAGGGAGAGGAGGCTTCTGGCCCAGGAAAGAGGAAGAGGCCAAGTCCCGGGCCGCCCTGCACCTCTGCGCCCCGGGCAGCCAGGGGAGGCAGCAGAGAGGGGCGGGGCTGGGTGCCGCTCTGGGGCGGGGCCACCGCCCTTCAGGACCGCCCACGTTCCGCTCGGCCCACCCACCCGTGACCCCACCCCTTCCACCCTGACACCGGGTGAGCAAACTGGGAAGCCCATCTGGACCCAAGTGGTCGCCATCCCCAGTGCTGCGGGAACCTCCACGAGACAGAGGCGGGGGTTTTGGCTCAAATACCCTTTTTCTGGTCCTTGGAACTCAAAGGAGGGAGGCCAAGTGGCCAATGCATAAAAAAGTCCCCTGGGGGCTGCAGAGGGGTAAGATGAACACCATCGCCCCGAGTCTCCAGCTTCCCAATCTCTAGGTGATTGGCCGGCAGCCCTGGCGCAGGGGCCTGGGGTCAGAAGGCCGGCGGGCCTCCACCCAGCTCTGGGCGAGCTCTTTCACGCTCTGAGGTTTGAATCGTGTAGATTATTGCCATTATTCCCCCACCCCATCCCCCAATCCGTGGCTCCCGGCCTCGGCCTTCTGGGGCCAGCGCCTGAATCTCTGCTTGGTCTGGGGGGCTGCGTGAGCCCCCACCCACAGGGAGCGCTAGAGGGAGGCCTGAGGCCGGAGCCCGAGAAGAGCCAGGCTGGTCCCCACTTGCTGGGGCAGTGTCCTGGAGGTTCCTCACCTCGGCCGGGACAGCTGGTTCCCGGGTAGATTTACCCCCCCGAGGATGACCGCCTCTTCATGTCCCCTTGCCCACGCTCTGCCTGGTCCCTTCTGGTAGCACGTGAGCACCCACAGAGTTCTGGTCCCTTCTCCAGGACGTTTCCCCTTGGCTCTCTCAGCCCAAAGCAGGGAGCTGCTGCCTGCAGTTTCCACCTCTGTATTTCCTCAGTATCGCCTTTTGGCTTTTCCGGTTTACCAACAGCAGCTCCACTGGTCCCCTGTGTTGAATTCCTGCCGGCAGAAGGCCTGGTGTGTCTCTGTTCTTACTTTGACTCTCCCCTCTCTCAATCCTGCCCCACGTGGTATTTAAAGCAGCCTTTTGATCACCCATTTGGCCTGATCAGAGGGCCAATGCCTGCCCTTTTGGTGACCAGAGCTCCTCCTCCAGCCCACAGCAGGCTCCTCTGTCAATCACATTTCTTTTGCACAGGGACGCACCCTGCGAATCCTTCTTAACACAGTGCTATAGGACAGGGCTCCTCCTGGCCCCGAATTAGCAGGTGGGACAGGACTTCTTTCCCAACCTTTCCTTGGAGAGTAAATTCCACCTCTGAGCTCTGCCACGAGATCCATCTCAGGATTTGTCTCATGTTTGTTGCTGATTACATATCAGGCATTTTCCAGTCTTAACCAGTAGAAAAATATTCAGAGAGAAATGCTTCTCCTTGATTCGGTCTCCCAGAGAGGTAGTTTTCGTCCAGAAGAATCTACTCGGCATACTTGGATCTAATGCACCTAGAGGAATCTTCAACTGAAACTTAACAACTGGACACAAAGAATTCTTGGAGAAGGACTGGATTCCACTCTGAGAGCAGAACTCTACTGACAAACTCCAAGTGGCCCACGTAGTGGAACTCTGATACGAATTGCTAATCCTTAATAGACTTCTTTATCTGGATGTGGCTAAGAGTCCCAGACTGTATTCTAGAACAATCTGAAGTCTTCTCCCATTTCTGCTCTTCTCTGTTGATGTATTCCATGTTGGTCTTGAGTTTACCCTGCTGGGGACATCTGGTGATGATTAGAGATATTTTTGGTTGTTAAAATTGAGGATAGAGCAGAGCACCGTGGCCTACGCCTGTCATCCCAGCGGCTCAGGAGGCTGAGGCAGGAGGATAGTGAGTTCAAAGCCAGCCTCAGCAACGGTGAGGCCCTAAGCAACTCAGTGAGACCCTGTCTCTAAATAAAATACAAAATAGGGTTGGGGATGTGGCTCAGTGGTCAAGTACCCCTGATTTAAATCCCTGGTACCTATCTCCCCTCCAAAAAATTGAGGATGGAACGCTACTAGCATCTAGTGGGAAGAGGCCAGGGATCTTTGGATGCACCTTGGTAGTTGTAGTGGTCAGCTTTCTGTTACTCTAATGAAATACCCAAGATAATCAACTTATTAAGAAAAAAGGTTTATTTTTGGCTCACAGCTTTGGAAGTTCCAGTCCATGTGGTTGGGCTTTATTGCTTTTGGGCCTGTGGTGGGGCAGTGCATGATGGCGGGAGTGTGTGACAGAGGAGGAGGGACTGGGGTCTCCTTATTCCCTCCAACGGCACAGCCCCAGTGACTGAGCAGCTCCTCACCCACCAGGCCCCAGCTCAGCAAGCTCACCACCTCCACAGGAGCCACTCCGGGGGCCAAGCCTTGAACATGTGGGCCCTGGGGGGCCTTTTAAGCTCCCAGCTCTAGCAATGGTCCCCACAACAAAGATTTACCTGGCCCCTTCTGGCCCCAGGGGTCGACAGCAGCCAGGCTGAGAACGGTGGTCTTGACTCCCCTCCTCTGTTCTGGGCGTAGTAAGGAGGGTGGAAACTTAACTGGGCCATGGCGCTTAGGGATGGGGCCTTGGGAGGTCATAAGGGTTAGACCAGGTCCTCAGGTACAGCTCCCTATGATTGGTGCTGCCTGTGAAGGAGACCGAGGAGACGTGTGTGCGTACCCTGTCTCTTGCCATGTGATGACCGTCTTTCTGGCGCTCTGTCAGTAAGAAGGCCGTTGCCAGGTGTGGGCCCTTAAATCTCCAGAACAGGGAACCAAATAAATCTTTTCTATTATAAAAGTACCCAACCTCAAGGATTTGGTTATAGTAATGAACACTGGACCATACACTAGCCACCTGCTTTTGTGGTCCAAGCATGTCAGTTCTAAAGGCTTTGAGAAGATTCTCTTCCACACAAGATTGAACTGAAGACAGATTTCTTGTTAGATACAGTGACATTTTCCATGTCCTGGAAATACGCTTCCTCCTTCCACTTGAAGCCACTTGAGTTTGTTCTATCTAATCCTCTCTTGCTCCAAATCATTCAACCCCCGGGCCCTGTCCTTAGAGGCTGAACTATCTTTAATCTAATTGAACTTTACACATTCCCAGTCCTTTTTATTTTTTATTTAGAGACAGGGTCTCACTGAGTTGCTTAGCGCCTTGCTATTGCTGAGGCTGGCTTTGAACTCGCGATCCTCCTGCCTCAGCCTCCTGAGCCACTGCGATGATAGGTGTGTGCCACCACGCCTGGCTTCATTGCAGTTATTTACATTAAGTACCCCCTGACCAAGGGACACGTGGGCTTGGATTTCTCTATTATACTCTCATAACAAGTGCAGCATTCCTAAAATTCGTTTCTTGACTCCCATGTTCGCACGATGGCTTTGTTCTAAGTGAGATGCCAACCTCTGTTCTCTGGTTTGGTGGCCTTGATTCCATTAGCAAACGAAGGGCTCATGGCATCAGATTAAACGGTCGGAGAAAAACCCCAGCCTCCTTTTGCCACCGAGGGGCCCCTCTGGGTCTGCTGCTTAGTTCACAGTTTTCACGGAGCCACGGGGCGGCACTGCGGTGTCCTCCCACCCGGGAGCCACCGCAGGTGAGCATTCTGGGTTCTGGTCACTGCATTTTGCAGGAAGTGGGTCAGTTTAAAATCCTGAGCTCTGTGTCCTCTGAGAATCTTCACCATAGTTTGAATTTCGGAAGTAAAAGACCCAGAACTTTGGGGTGGTCCGAATGGTAAATGACCACAGAATCTCAGAATTGTAAATTTGACATCGTTGAGCAGAGCTTCCTAGAATCGCTGAACAGAAGGACAGTGGGAGCCCCAGCATAGAGGGAGCCTCAGGGCTCTGGACACTCCTCTGGATCCCTTTGCCTCCCCACCCACAGAACAGACGATCCCATTCACATGCAGCCCCCACGGCGGACACAGGACCTGCACAGCCACCAGGAAGCAGCCTCCGTGACAGACCGTGCACCTGGGCAGGGCGCAGAGACGGCCCAGGGGCGAGGAGGCAGTGTGTGTGCCAGGAGCAGGCATGATGCTGGGCAGTGCAGGGGAGTGGACCCTGGGCTCTAGAGGTGACCAGGAGGGGTGGGGACTGCAGCAGGTGGGGCCGGCCCCGCTCCAGCCGCACTTTGCCCTGTGCCTCTTGACCAGAGCCTCCAGGAGATGCTGGACCCTGTGCGTCCATGCAGAAGCAGAGATTCCTTGGTTACAGACTTGAATTTCCAGTGTATCACAGTTGGAAAAGTGATGGGCAGGTCGAGGGTGTTCAAAAGCTCGATGTAAGCATCCCTCAACTGCAACCTGTGTCCAATCACCGCGTTTTACCCCCGGCACCGCTAGAGTCATTATTTATCCATTAAAAACAAAATTTAAGAACTACTACTCGGGCCGCTTTGAGCCTGCACATGCCTAGTGTACACTTCGTGTAGGGGCAGCCCTGCAGAACCAGACAGCGTCCCGAACAGAGGTGAAGAGAAAGGGCTCTGTAGCCAGAGGGGAGGATTCAAAGTCCCACTCTGCTGTTTCCTGGCTGCGCGGTCTTGACTGAGTTACTTCACCTCTCTGTGCCTCGCTGCTGCCGTCTGTAAAATGAAGATGCTAACCACAGCGCCTACCCCATGAAGTGGTTGTGAAGCTTAAGTGAGTCAGAATTTGCGAAGGGTTTAGTAAGTGGACATTGGTTAGCCCCTCTCGGAGCTTGTGAAAACAGGCAGGTGCATGGTGAGCAATAAGTAAGCCTGGCTGCTCTTCTGGGTATTTTGCTGATCCTCATTAACTGTCAACTTGGGCTCCCCTGGTGGGACAGGAAGACAGGCAGAGTGTGCACAATTAATATGTCCATTTTGCAGACGGGGAAATTGAGGCCAGAAGCACTGGCAACCCCAGGGCTGAACATGGCTCTCCAATCTGGCCCTCTCCTCTCTGACGCTCTCTTCCCCGCTCCCAGCCAGCCAGCCAGAGACTGCCACCCTACCAGATGTCCCTTGCTACACTCCAGACACAAAATGACAATGAGGTGCCTTTTTTTTTTTTAAGAAAGAGAGAGAGAGAGAGAAGGGACCAGAAGGTGGGAAAAGAACTGTTCTCATCACAAATTTCTCTCTGGCCCGCTTCCCAGACAAGTTCCTGGCACAGACTGGCAAGAATCCGGGCAGGAGATGGAGCGAGCGTGCTGGGCACAGTCCTTTCCAGAACTGCCGCTCTACATTTCTTAGGCTGTCCGGTCCCCAGAATCACTGCAAAAAAAAAAAACATGCATCCCGGTGCAAAACGACGACAGGGACCCGGTGCGAGACCTACCAAGCATTTCAAGGGCGCCCACAGCGCAGGGAAGGAGCCGGGCACGCGGGCCCCCGACACGCCCCCTCCCGGGCACCGTGGGGGACAGGGGTGCCAAGAGGGTTAAAAGACGGCCTGGCCTCTCCCAGGTCCTGGTGAGATAAAAACCACCATTGGGAGACCCAGGACAATTTTTATGTAGGATTAGAAAACAAAAATCAATATTTAATTATCTGTAAGCTTTTTGTGTCACTGAATCTTTAGCAGCCTAACAGGGAGCCCGGGCTGCCAGGGTAAAAGTGAGTCATTAAAGCGCCGGTCGCCGGCCGTCCCTTTTTACTGTCGGGCCATAAATAGAGTACATTATCACTGCTCACACGCTGGTATTGTTATTTATCTTTACAATCTCTATTTACCTCTATTTATAGCAGATTTCCCCCATATATTCTGAGGCCAGGTTAACTTTAACAGAGTTCATAAAAAAAAAAAAAAAAAAAAAAAAAAGGTACTTAAAACTTTGGAACATGCTCCGGTGGACAGATGGCAAGGTTTTCAGAAGCTATGGGGCCCAGAAGGCCGATTTGAAGGGTGTTGATTTTTTTTCTCCTCTTTCTCTTATTGCCTCCACGGCTCCAGTGACGTCTGCCCGGAGTCTGGCAGCCCCATATCGGTGGCCATAGCCTTTGCAAATGGTAGGGGACGCGGCTAGGAGACCCTGATTCTGGACCTTCACGTGTCACCTGTACATAGGCCTTTTAATTTGTTGAAATGCAAAAAAAAAAAAAAAAAAAGAAAGAAAGAAAAAAGAAAAAAAATAGTAAAAGAAGTCGTCTTTCTGGAGACTGGAGCAGGTCTTGGGTGTCACCATCTTATCAGAGCCTTAGTCACTGGGTTGTGATGGTCTGTTCAGTGACTTCCTTCCCCCATCTCCTCTAGATGGGGACAGAATTGGGGCCACAGGGAGATGTGTACTTCCTGGTCACCTTCGGGCACATGGCAGATGCGTCATCTAGGGGGGCAGACATGACACAAGGTCAGCAGCGTGTTCCAGTCACAGCCAGCCTCGGGCCCAGCTGGGTGCTCTGAACCCAGGGGTGCTGGGCAGGTGCTCAGCCTCCTGAGCTCAGTTTCCTCCTGGAGTGACCTGCTGCGCCCAGTTTCTGGTGCAGAGAGCAACTGGTAGAAGCTGATTCCATACCATTGCTCCAAAGAGACACTTAACTTCTTAGAACTAATGTAAACGTGGGAAAGTGAGTGAGTGAGCTCCTGGATGAATGGATAGATGGATGGATGGGATGGATGGAAAGATGGATGGATGGATGAGTGGATGGATGGAAAGATGGATGGATGGATGAGTGGATGGGTAAACGGATAAATAAATGGATGAAAGATGAATGGATGGATGGATGGATGAGTGGATAAATGGATGGATGAAGGATGAATGGATGGATGGATGGATGAGTAAATGGATGGATGGGTGGGTGGATGGATAAATGGATGGGTGGATGGATGGATGGACGGATGGATGAGTAAATGGATGGATGGGTGGATGAAAACACATAAAAGGCTTTCATCAGAAGTACAGTTGGCTTCCAAGAAGTGGAACATGGGGGAGGATTAGAGGTATTATTGCATATTTTTTTAAAGAGAGATAGAAAAATAGAGAGAGAGAATTTTTAATTTAATATTTATTTTTTAGTTTTTGGCGGACACAACATCTTTGTTTGTACGTGGTGCTGAGGATCGAACCCGGGCCACACGCATGCCAGGCGAGCGAGCCACTGCTTGAGCCACATCCCCAGCCCATTATTGCGTATTAATTTAAAAAATAAGGCAGTCTAGAAACAGACCTGAGGGTTTGTAAAATCTGGGTGGAATGAAGGCAGCCTTCCAATGCAGTGGGAAAGGAGTGCTCTACAAGTAGTAATGAACAACTGTTTGGCTCTCGGAGAACAAAGCCAGAGTTCAATTGCAACTCCACGGCCATCCAGCAAGATCAATTCCCAATGGATTGGCGTTAACTGTGGAGCATAAAACTCTACGACCCCCAGATGAGAGTGTGAGCTAGCTTTTTATGACCTTAAATAGTGAGGATGTTTCTAAGAATAAAAACAAAATAATAAGCAGTAAAGGAAAGCAGGGATTGATCAGACCACATCAAATGAAAATATTTACAGATTTAAAAAGTAAGAGACATACTACACAGAGGGAAAATACTTTTTTCTCTACATCAGGCAAAGGGTTATCAAACGCAATATAGAAAGAGCTCTGGGCTATTATTAAGAAATAAAGGAATAAAAGTAAATAGAAAAAACTCACAAATATGTGAATGGTCAGCAAATCAAAGAAGGTATAAGCATGGACAATAAAGACCTCATACAAGCTGAACATCACTAGCAAAAAAGAAGCCGGGCCGTCGTAGCCCACGCCTGTAATCCCAGCAGCTCAGGAGGCTGAGGCAGGAGGATGGCGAGTTCAAAGCCAGCCTCAGCAACTTAGCAAGAACTTGTTTCAAAATAAAATATAAAGAGGGGGCTGGGGATGTGGCTCCATGGTTGAGCATACCTGGGTTTGATCCTTGGTATCAAAAGACCAAAAAAGAAAAAAGAAAAAGAAAAAAAAGTAAGTTGTCTGAATAACTGTGGTTTAAAATGGTGAAATCGGCAAACTTCTGTTTACTGACCATGCACGCTGCTTATGAGGAGGTGCAAGATGTGCAAGACACCTTTGAACACCGTAGCTGCAGCTTTTGTGGAGATCAGAAGGAAATATTTTTGTTGTATACCTTAAGATTTTGTGGTTGTTCATGGTGTAGTATCTTTGTGTCAATATACCTTCTCTGTGTCAGTTTCCTCTCAGTAGGGATGTTAATGGGACACTTTCCCGCTTACTCTTTAGTAGAACCCATCACAATTTTTAATTGTCTACCCTTTGACCTGGATAATTCCATTTTCTGAATCTACCAAAGGCAATACTTACACATGGGCTTAGGAATACATCTTCAATGTTATGACAAAGTTAACAATGGAATAGAAAGAAATGGAAGCAACCTAATTGTCCATCAAGAAGGGACCCCTAGGTAAACCAAAATGGCTACAATTTCAACTTAATATATCCATATGGTGGAATATTATGCAACCATCAAAAAGAGCCAAAAGGCTGATCACATGACAGAACTCTGGGAATGCCCATGCTAAATTGTTAAGAGAGAGCACAGATTCCTAAAATGTACTAATATCACCATCCAATTTATGTAACTGAGTTAAGCATGTGTATTATCAAGGCTTCAAAAGAAGGGTGGTTTAAAGAAATGTTCTCTTTTTCAACTCTGCATTTCTGCAATATTTAACTCGTGGCTGCTTGTTTCACTAGAAATAGCTTCTATGCTGCCCACCCAAGCCAGCCCCCATGAGTCAGCCTGAGATCATTTCTGTGCACAGTCCCATCTGACGCACTCTAAGGATTTATCTGCAGGGCCCTCGGGATGACGCGCAACATCTTGCCCCAGCAGTTGAGGCCCCCTGTGTCCTGGACCCCTCCCCACCCCACCCCCATTAGTGCTCATGGTTCTCCATATCCCCAAATTATGTTTTTTTTTTTTTTTTTTTTTTGCGGGGGATGGGTATTGGGGATTGAACTCAGGGGCACTCAACCACTGAGCCACGTCCCCAGCCCTATTTTATGTTTTATTTAGAGACAGGGTCTCACTGAGCTGCTTAGCACCTCGCTTTTGCTGAGGCTGGCTTTGAACTCAGGATCCTCCTGCCTCCGCCTCCAAGCTGCCGGGATGACACGCATGCGCCACTGAGCCTGGCTCCCAATTACCTTTTGCTCCTTGGTGGTCATACCACGCCCTCTGCCTGGAACACCCCTTCCTGCCACGCCCACCTAGAAACCTCCAGACGTGAGACCACCTCCCACAGGCGGCATCTCTAACATTCCTTCCTGTCCCTGTAAATTCTAGACTGTTTCGGGGAGGGGTAATTTGCTGCCTGTGGGTTACAGAATCATGTAAGTGATTTTTTTTTAATCGAAGTGAAATTTCTACAGCATACGATGAACCCATTGAAAGCATACAATTTAATGGAGACTTTTAGCATCTAAATTCCTGCACCTTGATCCCGATGGACTTCGCTGGGCGCTGGGCGTTGGGCAGCAAGCTAGACCGTGTCAGTAGTAGTCCCCTGCCCTTCTTCTTGCACACAGCACAGCTCCATAATCATGACCTACCATTCATCACAACAGGCAATGGCTTCGTTTTCATGTCGGTCGCTTACAACCCCTGGACTGTGGGCATCTGCAGAGAGAAAGGGCAGCAGACATGGAGGTGGGTCTATGAACAGGAACAGACATCACCAAATGTGTCGTAGTGTGACCACATGAAATAAATGATAATGCATCCCAGAAAAAAATGATGTCCTAAACCATAAAGCGATGTCCAGAAGGAGGAGGCAGAGAACGTCCCCTCCGCTCCACGGGGCTGTCAAGCGACCCAGCAGCCAGTGACCTGGGCCTCGGGGCCCCCTGGAACCCGGGCAAGGCTCGCAGTGGCTTTCCGATTTCTGGCACGGCTGGTGCCAACTGCTGCCAGGAACAAAGTCTTGCCTCCCTCGCCGTAAAGATCAGAGATGTCTCGGGCCCCGGGAAGTCTGTTTTCAGGGTTTTCCAAAGTCCCACGCAGGGACGACGCTGGGCTGAGCCTGAAGACTGGGAAGTGGGCAGGGCGGCAGGGCTCCCTGCGCATGCTCAGTGTGTGCCCACAGCTCTGCTGGGGAGCCTGCGTCTCTGCCTCGGGAATCGGATCCATCTGGCCAATTCGCCATCCCCAGCCAAGGACCTGCTGCCTTCTGGGAGCCCTGGGGTGGAAATAAGAGGAGAAGAGGGTGACAGCTGGGGCTCCAGGCGGGCAGGGTGGTAAGGCCCCTCTCCAAAGACCAGGTTACGCTAGCAATTGGGATGCTTCCAGTGCCTTGCAAACTGGGGTACCACGTGGAGAAAATCAGGCAGGGCACACAGACAGCATGAACTGGAAAGCACAGTGGTGTAAAAGTGTCAGACACAGCCAGACCCCGGTTCAAATCCCTACTGTACCACTTCTGGGCTGTGTTACCTGGAGTGAGTTACTTGCCCTTTCTGAGCCCTTCCCTTCTCCATAAGAAAGACACACTTCCCAGAGTTTCTTTGTGAGACTTAAATCACATAATGCCTGTGAAAGGGTGCATGCAGTACTTGGGATAAGAAGGAAACAAACACCTGACCTCTCCACCCTAAGGACACCCAGAAGGATGGCTTCGTTTTCTTCCAGAGTTTCCAGGGGTCTTGGTGAGACGAGGCCGAAGCTACTCTGAATCAGAATCCGAGGCCCGGGCTCCCTGTCTGCCACTGGCTTGGTGACTTGGAGCAGAGCCCTTTCATTCCTTCTGCAAAAGGGTGATAGATACCAGAGCCTCTCAGCTGTCGGGCCGGTTTGATCTAAGAGTCCCTGTCCCCCCATCCCCAGCATTATTTGCCCCATTTTCCAGATGAGAACCTTGAGGCCCACAGAGATGAAGTCATTTGCAGAAAAGCTGGGCATTGCGAGCAGGAAGGCCCACCGTGGAGCTGCGCTCCCTGGGGATCTTTAAAGGCAGGATGCTCTTGGTGGGGCTCTGGGTCCCCCGGCTGAGATCACCTGGCTGGATCACCCACCATGGCTTCTCCAGGTTTCCCTCAGGGACTCGCCCAGGACTTGCCCGGGCACAGAGGCAGACGGTGACGGAGACCTGGAGGGGAAATGTCCCCTTACTAACCAGCCTGCCCTCGCTCCCGTCACCCCAGTTAGCCCCGACCACCAGGAGCTGCTCCATCAATAAGTGGCACAGTTTCGCAGATGCCCCAGGAAGCTCCCGCGAGCGGGAAATGGCTCAGCATATGTCTAAATGGTTAATTGACTTAATTGCTGTGCGTTGGGCGATTAGCTGACTTGATCCACCCCAGTGGCCACCAAATGTCCTTAATGGTGTTCCGTTTATTTGTATGCTAAGCTCCAGTCACTATTACGGGGACTTTTCAACTGCTGATTACCTCATAAATACATAATTGTCCTCGCTGAAGGAGCCGGGCCTCTCCCCAAGGCTCTTGGGGGAGTGACAGAAGGCATTGCTCACGCGGCAATTGTCTCTTGAACACCTACTATGTGCGAGGCCTCTGTGAGGACCTGGAGACGGCAGTGAACAAATCAAGCAGAGTCCTTGCCTGGGGGGGGGGGGGGGCTCCTAGCAGGAGGCGGGAGAAGACAGAAGACAGTGTGGGCCGGCGAGCTGAGAGGGGCGGGCGCTGGTGGTCTGGGAAGGTTCTCTGGGGACTGCCCTTGGCAAGAGGCAGATGAGCAGTGTGATGATGTCTCTGCACCACATGTAGGGACCATGCAGGAGGCGGGGGCCAGCAGAGGTGGGGAGACTCTGGGATGGGAATGAGCTACCTCAGGGACAGGCCTGGAGGACAGTGTGTGGAGGTGAGCTGAGTGTCCAGGACCAGAGGATGGGGGAGGGGAGGGGGGAGAATGGGGGGGTGGGGAGGGGGAGGATGGAGGAGGGTGGGGGAGGGGAGGGGAGGGGGAGGGGAGGGGGAGGGGGGAGGGGAGGGAATGGGGGATGAGGGAGGATGAGGGAGGATGGGGGATGGAGAAGGGGGAGGGTGGGGGAGGGGGAGGGGGAGGGTGGGGAGGATGTGCTGGCCCCTGGGCTGGAGTGAGGTGTGGCCATTTTTCTGGGGGGGTGAAGGACCCCAGATGTGTGTCTTAGGGATAGCTCTGGCTGCTGGGTGGGGGTGGGTCAGTGGAATGGGGGGGTAAGATGGAAGCTGAGTGGTCATGGGGGGTGAGGGGCAGCCCTGGAGGTGAAGAGGGACTGGACCGGTGGCGGTGGAGCGCGTGGAGCCCTGTGGCCGTGGTGGGTGTGTGGGGAGGAGAGGGAACAGGGCTTCCTTGGATCCTAGCTGAAGCCCTTGGCCGTCGGAGGCCCCATTTGGCAAGCGATGACCCCCCCAGGAAGGAACAGGGGGGCAGGGAGATTCATGTTTTGGGGGAAAAAAGAACCAGGGACCACCCAGTTTGGAAGGGACAGTACTGGAATCAGGAAGACTGACGGACAGACAGTGGCTGAGACCCGACAGACCCGAGGGTGGCCCGGTTGGGACCAGGACGGCGGACCAGAGGGTCGGGATCGCTCGTCTGTCAACCGCATTTTGAACAGAGTATCTGGAGCAAACCAACTTTGGTGGCATCTGGGTCACACGACCCCTGAGCATCAGAGGCCCGGATTCTGTCATGGGCCGTGTTACCACCCAGAGCCCCGTCGCGATCCTTCCGCGTTGGGTGGAGGGGAGGAGGATGCGTCGGAATTAGAATGATATCAAGCAGAAAATAATCTTGGGTCTGGGTTGCACTGATAAAAAAAAATAGGCAGAATGCATAATTACCATATAAAACTGTTTATGTTTGTGATTATATGTGACTGCCATCTCCAGGTCCCGGCAGCGAATGACTTGATCGCGGTACCTCCAGCTGGGGAGGGGGCTTGCGGGAGGCGGGAGGGGAGCCATTTCCCACCCCACTTGGCTTCGGGGGTCCCCCTGGACCTTTCAGCAGTGGCTATCGGGCGTGGTGTCCACTGCCTCTGTCCTGGTCAAGTTGGCAAAAGTCAGAGGTGAGGATGTCCCCTGGAAATCTCGGGGTTGGGTGGGATTACTCTGGTCTGGGCGAAAGGGGTGGGGTGGAGAGGGTGGCTTCCAGGCGGAAGGACCCACAGATGGGTACCACTCTGTGGCCGCCACACTGGGCTGTCCGACCCGAGAACTCGAGTCCCGGGAGGATCAAGCTCACCAAACCGTCTCGCTGCCGGAGGATCCTGAGACAAGGACTGTCTGCACGATCCCCAGGGCCCTGCGTGGGAAGTGGTGGGGTCAGATAGGGTGGCTTTGCCAGAACACGGGTCACATGATCAAGGACGTGGCCACCACGGGCCACTGGGACCTGATCCTAGGGGGAAACCCCGGGGAGACAGGGTGGAACCAAGTGCGAGCGGGAGCAGGGTACTGATGCACCACGTCCCAGATGGTGGGTCCAGGCTGCCCCTGGGAAGGGGTGGGGGATCCTAATCCCCTGGTGGCTCCAGTCCACCATGTTCCCTGGCAGAGGAAGCTCCAGGGCCCAGGGAGACCTTGGGAAATGAGACACACATGTTGGTAGCTGCAGGCGGAGGTGGAATGTTCTGGAAAGGTAAAGCCAAGGACATGCGGGCAGGCACCAACAGCATCTCCTACAGGACCCAAAATTTTGTATTAAATTAAGTAAATGGGTAGAGAGGTCTGTGAGTTTGGGAGGCTCCGCCACTCCAGCTCCTCGGGAGTCCCTGCTGCGTGTCTGCTTCAGCCAGGTGCAGCCGAGGCTGGGTGGAGCGCTTCCCTACCGGGCGGTGCCTCCTCAACCAATGTTAGCTCCCAGCCCTTTCCCCAGGGTGAGAGCGGAGAGCAAAGTCCACACTCCTAGGAGCAGGAGTCCTTCCTTCCTGCACCTTGCCTGCGTCTCCTGTTTACTGAGGATCTATTTTTTCTGCCAATCCCCGCACCCAGCTCTCCTTTACCAAGACCTGTCAGTCATGCCTGCGAAACCCCTCAGGCCTGCACACTCCTGTTGCTCCCTCCCCTCGTGTCTCCCTGAATCTCACCACGTGCCCCGAGGGTCCTGAAGAAGCCTCCTCTCTCATCTCTAATTTTGAGGTTTCCTTGCTGAAGCTTCTAGAACTTTGTATGCCCTTCAGTAGAAAAACCCAGGACCTTTAGCTCTGGCCCCTGCCTCCTCCACCGTGGTATGGCCAGCCATCCCAGCACCTCTAATGCCTATTTCATTATCATTGATTATATTTGAAAATATTTTTTTGAATTTCATATGTGATGCCTGTGGATGAATTGTACATATCCATGGGGTTCAATGCGATATTTCAATCCATGCATATAGTGTGCATGATTCCATTCCAGCCACCCTTTACCCCTCCCCCAACCTCTGGCAATCACTAGTCTACATTCAGGTGGTCTTTTTTAACTTCTCTGTATGAAACAGAACATGCAGTACTTGTCTGTCCGTGCCTGGCCTATTTCAGTTAGCATGATGTCCTCCCGTCACCTGCAAATGGCAGGACTTCATTCTTCTTTATGGCTGAATAATACTCCGTTGTGTATATATGCCACCACTAATCTATGTTCTGTTGTTATAGAGGTGCCCATTTTAGACATTTCACCTAGAAGGGGCCATGCCACGTCATAGCCTATTTGATGTGTTTCTTTCCCTTAGCGTAGTGAAGGTCCATCCACTCTGCGATGTGTGTGGGCGCTCCACTCCTCTTTACCATTGGAGAATATCCCTCATGTGGGCACAGGCTATTTGCCCATCCATTCACCAGGGTGGACATCTGGATCAGCCCTGTTTGGGCTGTTGTGAGTAATGCTGTGATGAGCGTTCTTGTGCACATTGTGGAATGAGCATAGTTTTTTTTTCCTCTTGGATCTGTACCCAGGAGTGAAGTACTGCTGAGTCCTGGGGTAACTGAGTCCTGGGGTAACTCTATGACTGACTTTGGAAGAAGCTGACAAATGGCTTCACAGAGGGCCACACCATTTACATCCCCATCAGCATTGCAGGAAGGTTCCAATTGCTGCACACCCTCACTGGCGTGTGGTATGGCCTGTCTTTTTGATTATGGCCACCTCAGTAGATGCTGAGGATTTACCTTGTCATGCTTCTGATTTGTATTTTCCTTATGACCAATAATGCTGAACAGGTCTTTATGTATATGTGCCTAAAGAAGAGGCTATCCAAACCCTTCACTCATTTTTTAAAATTGGGTCTTTTATTATTGAGTCTTAAGCACTCTTTATATATTGTAGAAATCTGATCCTTACAAGGCATATGATTCTCAACTAATTTTCCCCATCCTGTGGGCTGACTCTGCAAGTTCTTGACATTCTTTATTTTTTATTTTTTTATTTTTTAAATTAATTTTTATTGTAGTTTGTTCAAAATATTACATAGTTCTTGATATATCATATTTCACACTTTGATTCAAGTGGGATCTTGATGAAGTCCAATTTGTCTTCTGTTCTTCTTTGCATCTTGAGCTTGTGATATTATTAAGAAGGCTTTCCCTAGACTAAGGTATGAAGATTTAGTCTTGTATTTTCTCCTAGGAGTTCTTACATATAAGTCTATGGTCAGTTATGAATTTTGTTCTTTTACATATTGGTTTGTCTCTAGCACCATTTTTGAAAAGACTATTTCTCCCTTAAATAGTGTTGACATCTTTGTCCGAGATGAATTGACGAGCAAGGCTGGTGGGGCACACCCGTACTCAACAGATCAAGAGGCTGAGGTAGAAGGATTGCAAGTTTGAGGCCAGCCTCAGCAACTTAGAGAGGCCCTAAGAAGCTTAGCAAGACCCTGTCTCAAAATAAAAAATAAAAAAGGGCTGGGGATGTGGGTCAGTGGTTAAGCACCTCTGGGTTGAATTCTTGTTATAAAAAAAAAAAAAGAAAGAAAGAAGGAAGGAAAGAAAGAAAGTAAAAATAAATTGATCATAATATTTGGGTTTATTTTGGAACTTTTGACTCCATTCCATTGATTTGTACATCAATCTCATTCCCAGGAGGCCCTGTGCATGCCCTTCTTAAGCGAGGTCAGGTTTTGCCTCCAGATCTTATTTACCTGGAGGCGTTGGTCTCTGGGTGCCCAAACAAGGTGGTACAGGAGATCATCATGATAGTGAGCTGTGACCAACCTAGTTTCTTTCCTGCTGTGTCATTCTGGATAATTTACTTAACCTCTCTGAGCCCGTGATTCTCAGAGATTCTTAGCAAACAATAAGAATAGTGCCTTCACTGTCCAAGCTTTCTCCTTTCTTCCCTTTCCTACCTTTGACAACAGGGACTACTCCATTTATGACAGCACAGGTACATGGTCATGCATAGGAAAAACGCCGAGTATGTGGCGGCCTACTGAATGAAAGAGGCCCGTCTCCCTGGGGAACCAGGAGGACATGGTCTCCAGTGCGGCCACCTGCGGGTTTCCAGGCCATGACTTGGTTTCCTGCAGTTTGGCCAGGCATTAGTCCCAGCGCTCTCTATCGCACCGCAGCCCTGGATGGGGGCTCCGAGCCACCTGCCCCCCTGCCCTGCCCCTATCATGGACTCGTGGGGTTCCTAACACCCTATTGTTCAGGAAATGTTTCACCGAAAGAAATCCCTGACATTCTGCTTATGAAGATGCAAACGGTTTAGCGCACACTTCCACCCTAATGGTGGCTGTTTGGGAAAAAAAAATAGACATGCATTTGAGTGGGCGGGTACCGGGGATTGAGTTCAGGGGCACTCAGCCACGGAGTCGCACCCCCAGCCCTATTTTGTATTTTATTTGGAGACAGGGCCTCACTGAGTTGCGTAGGGCCTCCCTTTTGCCGAGGCTGGCTTTGAACTCACGGTCCTCCTGCCTCAGCCTCCTGAGCTGCTGGGATGACAGGCGTGGGCCACTGCCCCCGGCTATTCATCTTAATCCTCAACAGGCACTTTCATTTCAGGCTGACCCGAGCGCACCTGGGGGCTCTGCATGGCCCCCAAAACCTCCCCATCAGCTGGGACTCTGCCCCCTCGTTTTCTGTTGTGCCTTGATTTTGTGCTGAGCTGCCTTTTTATCCCCACAACCACCGAAAAACCCAGGGTCTCAAAGAGATGACATCACCAGGCAGAATGTCCTGTGAGCTAAGGCTCGAACTGGGAACAACCTCCGGGAACTGGGAACTGGGAACAAACTCAGCGATGGACTGCGGTCAGGCATCCCTTGGCTATTTAAAGTGCCTCCAGGTGATTCCGCCAGGTGCATACCCCCGGGGTGCTGCGGAACACAGTTTGGGGATTGCAGTCTAGGGGGAAAGAGCACGTGGATTGGCTCTTGAGACTTTCCCAGGGGTTTTAGCTCTGCCGGCCACCCTGTGTGGGACCTGGGGACAGTCGCCTCCCATCTCTGGGCCTTGGTTTCCCTCCGCCAGCTCCAGTACGTACCCATCAGCGTGGCAGTCACGGTCCCCACTTGTCAAAGGGATGACTGAATGGGTGGCGGGTGTCCTTCTCGGGACTGCCCTGGGGAGTCCTCATTTTACAGAGCAGGCTGCCAGGGCGCCGGTCACCTTCGCATCCCAGGTAGGAAGCGGCACCCAGGCCTGGGCCGCCCATTGCCACCTCCCAAACTCCAGGGACCTGAACCTGTCACCACTCTGTGCTGACGCCTCAAGGCGCCCGACTCCTGCACGGAGACTCCAAGTCCCTGTCACCAGTCCTTTTGGTCTGCACTTTAGGTCTCTGGGAGCTGCTCCCGGGTGAGCGCCGGCCACACTGTTGGGAAGGGAAGCTGCTGGGAGTTGGGAAGGAGCCCACGGGGCCTGTTTCTGCATTTTTCTACCAAGACTCAGCCACCTTCTCTTTTCATTTTTCTATTTAAAAAAAAATCATCTCAGGCTTCTTCTTACTTTTAGGAGGAAGCCAAACCCGTCCTGAGGCCCCTGAGACCCTCCGCCTTCAGCTCCCCTCCACCCCCACCCCCCAAACTTTTGTGTGAAGCTCAATAGAGGGGCTTGGTCATGAAATGTCACCTGAGCTCCCGCCCTGTGCCAGGCACGGTGTGGGGCACCTGGGACGGGGCAGCGAAAACGTAAGATACAGAGCTGGCCCTCCTGGGGCTCACAGCCTAAGTAGGAGACAGAAAGCACCAGAGAGATTAGCATGCGGTCACCCAGATGGTGGCAGTGTGCTGACTGTGGCAAGTGACGGGAAGTAGAGCTGGGGACTCTGACACTAACTATACAGCCCTGCCCTCTCCTTACCACCTTGAGTCACAATTACCATTTCAATGTGTTTGTCCCGATTGTCACTGGACCACAGTACAGTGCTCTGACACATAATAGGTGCTCACTAAACACACATCCAACAAGTCGATGCTCAGTGGGCAAAGTAAGCCAGAGAAAGGAAGATAATTGTACGCACACACAACCAGGGGCTGCCCCTCGCTGCGCTTCCCTGTGCCTGCTTAGCTTCTGTAGAAGAACGGGCTCGTGCTGACCTGAGCACTGAGCTTCCCGCCCCTTGACTCAGCCACAGGCCTGGCCCCACCAAATGCCCATCACCTCCTGCGCCTCCCCACCCATCCACATCCTCTTAATGGGAAAGACGCAAAGAGGAAGCAGGCTGCGGTAGGTTCAGGAGGTCTGCCCTGCACAGGGACATGGGGCCTTTCAGGTGGACAAGGTCAAGAGCTTAACGCTCAGAATTGTGCACAGTTTTGACCTTTCAGAAGCCAATTGGGGGTGGAAAACCCTCTCAAATAATTGGGCCTGGAAGGCCTGATCAGCCTGTGCTCTCTCTCTTAGGAAGTTTGCCATGACATACACACTGAAAATTGGTGACCGGGTGCCTTCAGCAGCCCCCGTGGGGTGAGTGGATCCCCTGATCCAGAACCCTGCCAACCTGCAGCCTCTTCTCGACTCGGAAGAACCGGAGCCAAAAGGGAATCCAGCGTCCAAAGATTCCTAGGAACTGCCATTTTTGGAGCGGGAGTGACACGTGTATCGATGCCATGGTCTCATGGTCCTCGGTCAGCAAGAGCCTTAGTCCTGGGGAGCTGCCTCTGAAGGCAGCGTGGCCACCTCAGAGCCCCCTCACCTGAGAGGCGTGGGGCACTCCCAGCCTGCCCTCTGCCCACCTGAGCAGCCTTCCCCGGCCAGAGCGATGGCCCCAGGCAGTGGGTCCTGGGGGCACAGCAGGCCCAGGTACCGCAGGGCACTCAGCCCCCGCAGTTCCCCAGGACCAGCCCAGCTCCCTGCCAGCCCTCAGAGCAAACCCCGGGCAGCAGAGGACACCTCTATAGGAGGCCAGCATGTGTGTGCCTTGGCCTCCACGGGCTGGGCCGTCTCTGTCTCCACTGCCCAGCGCTGTCCTCAGAGGACCTAAGCAGCCATAGGAAATAGGAAAACCAGTGGGCGTGGCTGTGTCCCAATAAAACTTTATTCACAAAAACAAGCCATGGGCCGCACATAGCTGGACACAGCTGACCCCTGTGGTGATACCTGTCTAAAACTCCGTGTCACCCCAGTTGGCTGTCGGCCATGACCAGGAGCAAGGGGGCCTTCTGCAGTCTGGGCCTGACTGCGCTCAGCACAACAGAGAGCAGGGCTCCGGCGGTGAGGTCCGCCTCGCACAGGACGGGAGAGGTCAGCACGCACACGGAGCATGCTGGACGCCGGCCTCAGGGAAGCTGTCCTTGGAGACAGGGCCCAAGTGCTAGCAACTCAATGCAAATGGCCTCCGTGAGTCGGAGAGCAGGTGCTGGCCAGCTTTTCCTCAGCAGCACAAAACGCCCGACAAAAGGAATTCTAAGAAGAAAGAAGAGGCTGATGTGGGCTCCAGGAGATCTCAGCCCATGGTGGCCTGGGCGGTGCCTTACCATGGAAGACCATCATGGCAGAGAGTATGTGGCAGAGAGGGCCACCTCGGTGGCCAGGAAGCAGACAGAGAAGACAGGGACTGAGACAAAAGGAAACGCCTCGATGGCACCCCCGCCCCCAGGGGGACTCACTTCCCGTGATCAGTCCCCACCTCCTAAGATTTCCGCCATCTCCAGGGGCAAGCACCAGCAGCCAGGGCCATGGCCTGGGGGGACATTCCAGATCCCCGCTACACAGGGAGGGGGCTCACCTGAGAAGCATGGCCTCCTACCAAGCACCCCGAAACTGTCGGGCCTCCTGAGCCCACACCTCTGCAGGGGTGCTCCAGCCCCCCATCCCCTGCCTAGGCTGCGAGGACTGGGAGGTGGCGGTCCCTGCCTGGGCTGTTCTTGGTTTCTCCAGTCCTGAGAGGGGCTTGCAGGGTTTGCTGTCTCTTAGACGTTCACACACGTACACTTCTCCAATATAGAATCACGTGATGGGGCTGGGGATGTGGCTCAAGAGGTAGTGCGCTCGCCTGGCATGCGTGCGGCCCGGGTTCGATCCTCAGCACCACGTACAAACAAAGACGTTGTGTCCACCAAAAAAACAAGTATTAAAAAAATTCTCTCTCCCTCTCCTCTCTCTTTTAAAAAAACAAAAAAAGAATCACATGAAAGCTGGGCTCAGGGCCACACGCCTGTCATCCCAGCAGCTCAGGAGGCTGAGGCAGGAGGATGGTGAGTTCAAAGCCAGCCTCAGCAACAGGAGGCCCTGAGCAACTGGGTGAGACCCTGTCTCTAAATAAAACACAACATAGGGCTGGGGGTGTGGCTCGCTGGTCCAGGGATGGGGATGGTGGAGGTGACAGCAGCTGTCACTCACACCCTGGAACCAGGCACCACTCCCCGTGTCCCTAACTCCCATTTTACAGATAGGGAAATGGAGGCTCCTGTGGAGAAGCCGAAGGCCCCGAGCCAAGCCCTGGAACATTGCTGAACCAAAACCTGGCAGCAGATCTGCCTCCTTGGAAGCCCAGGATCATGGCGCTGAATCACGCGCTGCTGGAACAAGGCTGGGTCTTGCCTCATCAGGGGGGCGGCGTGGAGGCGGAGGGGGCTGGGCGGGACGGCCCCTGCTGTGGGAGCTGGGAAGGGTCAGAGCTGAGCGAGTCCGGGCGGCAGGGCAGAGGGTGGGCTGGGGCGGGCTGCACCCCCACCGCCGAGGTCCCACCCGGCTCCCCCGCAGCAGCAGGCTGGGAGCCCTGGGGTGCCCGGCGCCCCCGTGATTGGCAGCCCACAGATGGCGGGGGTGCCTTGGAATTTATTATCCGCGCCTGCCTTTCGGAGGGGCCTCGCCGCCTGACACTACTTTATCTGAAAGCTGGGGATGGTTAGCGGAGCCCATCTGTTAGCCAACGAGGGGACTCAGTGGGTGGGGAAGTCTGCGGAGTCATTTGAAAGGAATTTCTCTGATGCTGCAGCCAGGGCGGGAGGTTATCTGCCCCGGGGCGCTCGGGCTGCCTGGAGCCGGGCCCGGGGGCGTGGGGCTGGGGGCTTGGGGGAGAGTGTGTGAAGGGTTTTGCTGCCTTCTTCCAAACCCAAGATTGCTGGGTTCCTTCCTCGCTCAGAGCCACGACTTTAACTTTGCAATGATCCTTTCCAGCTAAAGCCTACCGCATTAGCATCGTCAGTGTCTTGGTGACGAATCTGGGACAGATGGGGATAAATGCAGTGATCTGAATTAATACTGGGGTCGCTAATGAATCCAGGAGCTGAGAAATAATTAGGAGAAGTTACTGCTCTCGACATGGTGAAGCCTGTTGGGTGTTTTCTCCCTCCCCCCTCGACGAACAAAGGTGGCCCAGAAAAAAAGGCTCAAAGGGGACCCTGGAGTGTCAGGGCTCCATCTGGGGAGAGGTTTTGGGGATGTTTGTGACAGAGGTTGGTAAATGGCAGGTGGAGCCAGAAGGTGGTTTCCTTATTGTTTATCAAAAGTTCATCCCCGGTGGGCGAGGTGGGCCCGCCTGTCGTCCCAGCTGCTCTGCAGGCTGAGGCAGGAGGATCTCAAGTTCAAGGCTAGTCTCAGCAATTTAGAGCAGCCCTAAGCAATTTAGTGTGACTCTCCCTAAATAATAAATAAATTAATAGGGGCTGGGGATGTGGCTCAGTGGCTAAACACCCCTGGGCTCAATTCCCGGTGCCAAAAAAAAAAAAAAAAAAAGAAAGAAAAGAAATGATTCTTCATGGGTGGCACTGGGGCATGTGGCCCCTCAAATGCTCAATGAAGTAAACCCGCGGAGGTGACACGTACTGCCCGATGCTCTGAGCTGGCCCGTGCTGCGGGGTCCACGCGGCATCTCATTGACATTTCTTCACAACCCCATACTCTGTCCACCCTCTTCTACTATGGAAAATTGCTTCTGCAATTTTTTTCCAGGACAGGCTCTTGACAGCGGAGTGGATTCCACCCCAGACACCGCGGTCAGAGCTCAGAACCCTGGACCTCACGGCTCCCCTGCCTCCCGCCACAAGAACCCGGATCCCTGGATGCTGCTCCCCCGAGGCTGACGTTTCTGGGGGCCTCAGGATTCCAGGCGCTTGCAGGGCCCTGCGGAGTGGTGTGGAGAACCCGAGGCTAGGAGCACTGTTTTTGTAACTGGGCGCGTGACCAGTGGGGTCTCCATGACGTCTGCTTTATTCCTCCTTCCCCAAACTTCGCCTGCTTGCAGATGAATGATTAATTGAGTATTTAATTCTTAAATGGCTATCTACCCCGCTGGACTGCGAAGTTCCCCAGGATCGCATCTATTTGGCTGATAACTGTAACTGGGTGCGGGGAGAGGGGCCGCACGGGGTCTTGACGCAGATGAAAGAAGGAGGGGCCAGCAGCCCGGCTCAGCCCTGGTGGGCAGGAGCCCCGAGGCGGTGCCAGCCGGTGGCATGCTGTTCCCTGCAGCCTGCGCTTCCCGGCGGGCGGGCGTGGATCGAGCTCAGCCGGCAGCACCTTCAGAAAGGCGCGGCACCGACGGGGCTCCTGGGCGCGGGCCACGGCCGTCCAGGGCTGGCTCCAGCCCCCTCCAGGGACTTCCCGCTCTCCGCAGCCTTCGCACGGACGCGCCTGAATAGCAAGCAGGCTCCGGCCTCACGTGACCGCGGGGCTGCCAGGGGTTCGAGGGTCACCTCCGCCGTTCAGTCATGTACCTGGCGGAGACCGTGTTGTGGAGCCGGCTTCAGGGAACAGAGTGTTCTCCCACGTCTTTGTTTGGCCTGTCCTCCTTCCTCCGCCATCTGGATTCCCAACGTTTCCATTTGGGGGGGCCAAGGTGAGGGGCCGTCCTGACGCGGACGCTCTTCAGCTGGGAGCTTCCGGGTGCTCACCGTGGCTGGTCCTGGTCCCGGCACGAGGATGACCTTGAGCTACATAATGGGCCCCTCTGAGCTTCCTTCCTGATCTGCCAACCGAGAGGCCCCATGGAACCCCTAAAGTTGCTCAGAACATTCTAGAAGACACTGAGCATCGAAGACACAGCACTTGTTTCTCATCAAGTTCAGTTCATACAGCTATCACCAACAATAACGATGGCAATAATATCAATAATGCTTCCTTGTGCCAGAGAAGGATGCAAACCAGTCAAGAGAGATTTTACACATTTCCACAGATTTCCAGAGCTTAAAGGAACAGGCTCAAACCGACTCTGAAGTCCTAGAGGTGCTAAGTCCCACAGAGGGGGGACCCGGCCAGGTCACACAGAGGCAGGTGGGTGGAACCCATATACCCCTATCTGGGTTCCTGAGTCGCTGTGGTCTGGCTCACCCCACTTCAGAGCAGACTGAATCCTCAGCATGGCCGAGCTCTGGTCCACTGGGTCTCGGGGCTCCCTAGGGTTCAGGGACAGGTCTGATGGGGGCCAGGGATGGTGGGGTGTCCAGCAGGTGCAGGTCCTTCCAGGTGTTCCGATCTCCATTCCTGAGAGAGGCCAATGCTGTCCTGTTGATCCCTAGTTTAGAAGCGGGTCTCTCAGGGGTGACTTGAGGGACCCAAGGTCACACAGCATATAAACCGATGGCTGGGTTAGTGCACAGAGCTGAGTTGTGGTCACTGGAGGCATCTCAGGTGAGGTGCCCAGAGACCTCCAAGAGCTCACGTGTTGATATTTCGCTGTGTCTCTCACTGTGACCTTCAGCAATGCCCTTCTGCTCCCTGGGCCTCAGTGTTCTCATCTGGACAACGGGAGTCCGCAGGGTCACCTAACGGAGGATGGATGCGATGAATCAGCTAAAGCAAAGCTCTTAGAACAGGCCTGGCATGTGGTCAGTGTTCAGTAAATAATGGTGGCCACTGTTCAGTGCCCTGCAGGGTAGGAGTACCCTGGGACGTAAGATGTCTGACCCTCAGTCCTGGACTCCATGTCCGTGTGGCCCTTCTCTGTGACAACGCATATGTGGAAGGCTGTGGCGATGACATGCGGTGCCCTGGTCCCAAGGGGAGAACAAGTCAGAGCTTCCTCACAGGCTGATCCAGTGCCCAGCGAGGGGCCAGCAGCGTGCTGGGCTCCCAGTGGCCCATGAGCACCTGCCAGCCCTTCTCCTCTCCGGTCCCCTCGTGCATGGTCAGAGCTATCTCAGGGACTCCCCAGCTGTGGAAACCAACTCCTTGCTGATGGAGAGAAATTTGGGGAGAAGGGCTGTCTGCGTCAGCTCTGTCACTGCTGTGACCAGAAGACCTGAGCAGGAGAAGTGTATCTGGGGCTCCCGGCTTCAGAGGGGCAGTCTGTTGACGGCCAGCTTCACGGCTGGCTGCCCACGGTGAGGCAGGAGAGTGTGGTGGAGAGAAGGGGTTCAGGGTCCACCTCTGCAGACCAGGGATAAAATATACGCCCCAAAGGCACAGCCCCATGACCCACCTGCCCCAGCCCCAGCCCGCCGGCCCGCAGTCCCCACCCAGCTCATCCATGCAAGAGCCGGAATGCTCCAGCCGGGTCAAGGCTCTCACAACCCTGTCATCTGACCCCCAAACTTTCTTGCATTGTCTCACCAGGAGCTTTTGGGGGCCTCTCACATCGGAACCATAACCGGGGCTACTTTCTCTCTTCGTGCCCCCAGGAAAAACATCAACTTTGGTGGAAAGGACACATCTACTGATTTGGAATTTCTTCTTGGTCCCCATCCAGCTGAGTGACTTCAGGAAAGCCACAGCCCCTTTCTGAGCCTCAGTTTCTGAATCTGTAAAATGGTTTTTTTCCTTGAGGGTTTCACAGGACCGTTTTCCTGGGGGCAAACCCCGGGTTGCATACCACTGTGCACCAGACTGGGTGCCACCGTGTGGGAACCTATGCCAAGCAGAGGGCTGCACACCATCTGGGTTTTTAAGGAGCACTGGGGGACTGTGAGTAGCCCCTTGGATCCAGGGCAGGGTGAGCATCTGGAGACTGTCCTGACATGGGTTCCCTTAATCTTCCTGGTGAGAAAGGGCATCCCAGCCCTCGCCACACAAGGGAGCACACTGAGCCTGAGGGTAAAGCCAGGCTCTCATTCAAGGTCGCCAGCTCAGAAGCCACCGAGCCAGAAGTTGAACTCAGCCAACTCGAAGCTGGAGCCTGAGCTTATGTAGGACCCAGAATCCAGCTGGACGGGAAGGGGGAGAACAGAGACGCAAATGGCTCTGACTTGGGCTGGCACCGGCACCCGGTGACTGACACGGAACTGCATGATCAAGGCGTTAATTAAAAGCAGGGAAGGCCTGCTGCCTGCCATCCTCCGCCCCCCACTTCTCTCTTTCAGGCCTCGGGGTGCAGAGCTGCATAGAGAGGCCACCATTCCACAGGGAAGGTGGAACTCGCAGGGTCCCCAGACTTGGGGACTTAGAAAAGCACCTACAACAGAGGTCACTCTGGTGGCCTTCCGGCCAGAGCCAGACCTCCAGAGTTGGCACAGCCTACATGACATTTAATGTAGATATACACACACATCTGAATTGGTTTCTAACATTGAAAACTTGGGAGATTTTATCCCAGCTGCTCAGGAGGCTGAGGCAGGAGGATCACAAGTTGGAGGCCAGCCTCAGCAACTTACGGAGGTCTTAAGTAACTTAGTAAGAACCTGTCAAAATAAAAAAAAAAAAAAATGTTAAAAGGGTTGGGGGCTGGGTTCAATCTCTGGTACCAAAAATAAATAAATAAATAATAAAATGGGAGGTTTCATACAAAAATCCAGATCCCCTGGTGTAGCTGAGAAAAGTGCCTCCTCTTTGCCACACATTGGCCCCGTTGGCCCCGCTTCTCCATGTACATTTCTGGTCCCTGGCCCTGGGGGTTCGACTTTGAGACCCCGGGCGGGTGGAGGGGCGCTGGCAGGAGGGGCGCAGTCCCCTTGGCCCGCGACGCAGCGAGAGGCCCGGCTGGGGAAGGCTCTCATCCTGGCCGGGAGAGATGACTCACGGGGCCAGCATGTCCCAGCAGAGCCAGTTTCCCTTCCCTACTTTGTTTTCATAAAGCAGAAATAGAAATTTCCATAACGTGGTGCGGCTCCACCCAGCGACCGCGGGCCTGAGAAAGCCGCTGCTGTGGGTGAGGTCCCCCGGGGGCCTGGAAGGGACCCGCCAGAGCCCGGGAGAGTGGGCCGGGGACAGTGTGTGCGCACTGCCACGGGGGGCTCCGTGGGAGACAGCCACCCCCCTCCAGGTCCCCCCTCCCGTGAGACCATCAAGGGGATGGATTCTCCAGGGCACCAGAGGAGAGAGGGGACCAGGGACTCAGGCCAGGTTCCATAACTAACCCTCCTTCTACCCTCCCATCTTTCCCTCCCTCCCTCCCTCCCTCCCTCATCTATTCATCTTTTATCCTTCTGTCCATCCATGATCCATCCTTTCTTCCTTCCATCTTTTCATCCATCCATCCACCCATCCCTCCCTCCCTCCATCCATCTATTCACCTTTTCATCCTTCCATCCATCACGCATCTTTCCTTCCTTTCTTCCTTCCATCCATCCTCACTTCTCCCACCATCTGTCTGTCCCCCTTCCTTCCTCCCTGTCTGCCTTCCCTACAGCTGAGGATCGTTTATTGAGCACCTACTATTTGTCAGACTCCCCACTCTATACTTCAGACACAGAAATAGGCCAACCAGACACACCACTCTGTTCTCAAGAACTCTACCATCAAGCCCGGGAGGAGACTTCCAAAAGGGAGCAATAGCTGGAGATTTGAGGAACAACTCAAGTGTCCATTGATGAACCGAATCGGTGCAGTTTGGCTGGTCCTGGGTGAGGTTCCATGTGACCTTAAACGAAGCAGATCCCGGACGGTGACAGAGCACCCCGCACAGAAGCTAAAATCGGGGCATAGACTGTGGCCACAGGGTCCATTTGTGAGCCAGGAGCCTTGCTAGGGCTTCATTTACTCTTACTTGCCTGATAGGGTTTACAAGAAGCTGGGACAAGCCATGACTCCAGATGTAGCTGGGGCACTAGAGCCCAAGGGCGTCAGAGAGCTTCCTGAGCCATTGAATGTTTCTTTTCTTCTTCTTCTTTTTTTTTGAATGTGTAATGTTTTTTCAACAATGTGGCAAAGAAATTTAAGAGATGCTGATCAAAGGATGCAAAATTTCAGTGAGACAGGAGGAATAACTTCAAGAGATCTATTGTGTAACATTGTGACTATAATTAATAACAATGTACTGTATTTTCAAAAATTGCTAAGAAAATAGACTTTTGTTTTGCTACAAACAGATAAACATGTGAGAAAATGCATACATTAATTAGCTTGACTTAACCATTCCACCATATTTCAAAACATTATGTTATAGACCATAAGCATATACAATTTTCATTTGTCAAAAGTAAATAAGAAGAAAAAAATAGAGACGTGACAGATAATGATAGATAGATAAATAGAAAGAAGAGGGGGGAAAAGAATAAAATAAGGTATAAAGTTTGGGAAGGAGGAAAAAGCATTTGCAAGAAGTTGGGAAAGTATTTTGCAAGGGAAACCCCATCTCTATTAGGCATTCAAAGAAAGTTTCCCTGAAGATGGGCCATTTGGGCCGGGTGTGGTGGTGCGTGCGGATCATACCAGTAGCTCAGGAGGCTGAGGCAGGAGGATCTCGAGTTCAAAGCCAGCCTCAGCAAAAGCAAGGCCCTAAGCAACTCAGTGAGACCCTATCTCTAAATAAAATACAATATAGGGCTGGGGATGGGGCTCAGTAGTTGAGTGACCTTGAGTTCAATCCCTGGTAATAAAAAAAGAAAGAAAGAAAGAAAAGAAAAGAAAAAAAAAAGTGCCCTCTGAGTGGGGGTGCAGAGGGTGGGTAGGAGTTGCCTGGGAACCTGGGGGAGGGCACAGCTGTTGGGCCTCCAGAGGAGCCGTGATACCTCAGGCCCATCTCTCTTCTCTCTTGACCTTAAATACTACAACTGTGAAATGGGGGGTGGGGGAAGCCCTAGGTCTGGGACGTTAGGAAATAGTAAAGCACCATCCAATCTCAACCTCTTTCCGGGGAGAAGGTGGCCACCTGCTCTGTAATCCCCATCGCCCCTGAATGAGTCACAGAGGCCGAGAAGGCTCACTCAGCAGAGTGGGGGAAGCCCACTGCTCTGTGGCCAGGGAGCACTCTGTGCTGGGTGGGGAGCACGTGAGACGGAATCCCATCCTCACATCTAGGATATGCAGGAGAAGAAGGTCCCGTGGATCAGAGAAGTTTAGTCACCTGCTTGGGTTTGCCCAGCTGCTGAGTGCTGGAGTGGGAATCTGAATCTACGTCCATCCTGGGGTCGGTCTTTTGACCACCAACTCAGGTCGCGGCCTGTCCCTTGGAGGGGTCCTCGCCCCACGGGCATCCAGGCCAGGGAAGGCTTCCTGGGGGAGGCACCATGGACGAGCTCTTGGGAGAGCAGTGAGCTTTCCATCCTCCAAGAGGAATCCGCCATCTTCCACAAGCAGATCTCCTCAAGAATAAGGGGCCCTGGAGACATTAAAAGGAAACTCATAAAAAATTCATCTCTGAGTAGTAATTGCCTCATAAATGTACTGAGTCGGAGTGAAAATGCAAATCGGGCCGTATGAATTAATGGTGTAAACAGTTGGAATGAGGGTGCGCGCTCCCTGGGGAAGGTCCTGCACCCCCTCCTCCCTGAGCCAGAGGAGCCAGGGGTGACAACCTGCCCTGAGGCTTCAGGCACATTCTCAGACCCCCTGGGACCAGCGTCTCCAGCCCCCAGATCCTGCTCCGCCTCGGCTCTTCAGCGTCTCCTGGAGAGGTGCACTTGTCACTTTACCGCTCTCTGAGCACCTACTGTGTGCCGGGGACAGTGCTGGGTCTGGTAACCCTCTCCCTGCTCAGCCCCTGCTCAGCCCCTGCGGTTCTCAGGGGAAGGAGGACGTGGTTTGTGGACTTGAGTGACCGCATTGGTTTTTTGGCTGGGCGTTTGCCAGGTCTGTGTTGAGCACCTACCGTGTGCCGGGAGGGCCCCACTCAGCTGGTAGGGCCAGTCCTGGGAGGTCAGGGATGACCCCCTGAGCAGGAAGAGGGGCCTGGGGGCTGGCTCCTGGTGAGGCCCCTCAGCTGTGAGGAGTTGGTCGAGAGCAGGTACCAGGGGGAAGTGGGTCCGGGCACACTCAGGAGTCCAGGTGGGCATGGCTGGCAAGGGGAGCCTGAGAGTGGCGGGGGATGAGCCTGAGGACTTAGAACATTCTGGAAGATCCTGTGTATCTCCTAGGGAACAGGAGCGTGACTCAGCTTGGAGTCAAAGCAGCCTTTACTTTATTCTGCCCCATACTCTGATTCTCTGTCCGCAAGAGGTGGAACACGCAGTCTGTCGGGAGACCGTTCAGAGGAGGGGACGCCTTATACCCTCCTCTGGTTTTCCAACTGGGTTCCGAGGAACCCCGAGGCTCTGTGCCCACATTACCGCCCTCGCCCTGGGGAGCAGGTGTGAGGGTCTGACGGGAAATGTTCTGGATGGGCCTCCTTCTCTGGGTGGGTTGGCTTCACTTTTATATCCGATCACAGTTTAGAATCCCACGTGAGATTTCACGTGGAAGGGTTCTGATGCTTAAATAAGAATAACTCCATTGAATGCAGAGGAGCATCTGAACTATCATCTGGCCCGGGACCCAAAGCTTTGGGGAACCCTGTCCCAGCCCATCCTCTGGGTTCAGACCCCATCCCCCACCCCTCTGCACACCACCCTAGACTCCAGTCACCCACGTTCGCACCAAGCCACACACCATGCCTGTCCATGTCCCCGTCCCCCTGCAGGCTGACTCCCAATGCTCCTTCCTCTCCCAGGCTCTCTGGGACCGGCTCGAGGGTCTGCAGCGTGACCAATATGTTGTGGGTGCTCCCTGAGGACCCTGACCCACCCGGAAGGAGCTCCTCTTCTGCTGACCCATCTCATCCCCCACCAGACTGTGAGATCCAGGATGGAAGGGCCCCGGGCCCGGGTTCAGTAGTGCCAGAGCCAGGTCGGGCTTGGACTGGACCCCAGGAAATGTGTGCTGAGCAAACAGGTCCCGAGAAAGAATGGGGCAAGAATGATCTGGGGAAGGTGAATAAGGAGGAAAAAGATGAACGGAGGGGTGGGGGGTGGGGGGAGGAGGGTGGATGGAGGGGTGGAGGTGGAGGGGTGGAGGGTGCATGGATGAGTCGGGGGTGGAGGGCTGGGAAGGAAGGTGGACTATGGGCAAAGGGGTGAGTGATAGAAAAATCAACAGAAGGCAGGAGGAAAGAAGGGGGCCGGGAGGGGGCGGGAAGGACAACCGCACGTGTCCAGATGGGGGGGCCTGTTCCACTTCCCCGGGGGCTCCAAGGCCTGAGTCCCCGGAGCCTCCCCCTCTCCCTCCATCACAGATCCAGCCCCTGACATGCCCTCGCCGAGGCTGATCCCTCCCTGAGCAGCCCCCGTATCCTGTTTCTGCTCTTCCTACAGCAGAGCAGCAGAAAAATCCATCCTGATGAGGAGGCAGCCCCCTCCCCCGCAGCCCAACTCGGCGCAGTCAGGCGGAAACGCAGTCAATTTTTTCCAGGGTCGAGCACCGGCTGGAAGGCTCTGCCCTGCAGGGTGACAGGCAGGCGGGGCAGCTCACGTGGCTCTGCCCTTCTCCTCGGCCTCCTGCTCCACTGTCCAGATGCTTCCAGGGGCGCTCCTCCCTGCCCCCACCCCCACCGCCACCCTGCAACGGGCTCACCCAGGACCCAGCCCCCTAAACCAGGCCAGGGCGAGTCCTCGCTGCACCCCTCCTGCTCCCCTCCCTGGTTCCCTGCTCACCTGGAAGCAGCCCCTTCCCACCCCTGCCGGCCCTGGGTGGCTGATGACAGGCGCCTGGCAGATGGTGCAACCAACCTGCTGGTACCTGATCGGGTGTCAAGTGGCTTTTTGCTGGGGGGCGTCTGGTGCACCCCCCCCCCAATCCCTGCAGCTACTAGGGACGTGCCAGCACCACCTGAGCCCCTGCCTGCAGGAACTGCCCCCAGCTGCAGGGAGATCTTGTCCAAGGTCAAGTCTGGAGAGAGAGGGGACAAGCCCTGACCTCATGACCTCTAGGCAGGGTGACTTTGAAGAGTTGTCTCTGAGCTTCCTGGGGAACCCACCCCAAACCCCAGCTCTCTCTTTCTCACCGTGCTTCTCGCCCCCACACCCACGTGTCACCCCAACGGACTCCTGCACCCCACACAAGTCTCAGAGCCCCACATCCAGGGAAGGAGCCGGAGATGACAGCCGTTTCTGCATTCACTTATTGAGTTGCCATGGCGACTCTGCACAGCAGGATTCCTGTTTCCAGTGTCAGGAACCCAAGGCTGCGAGAGGTGACATGCCTCTTCCTGGGTCACCCACTGAGGATGTCAGATCTGGGGTCGCCTCCCCCCCACGGAGTCTAGCTGACTCCAGCGAAGTCGGACCCTGCTGCCCTCCACTCATGTCCCCGGGGCGATGGCCCAGGGAGACTCTTGCGCCTCTCTGGCCCTGGGATGCCCAGGACGCCGAGGCTCATGGTTGGGGCAGCCCGGTCCCCCAGGACTTGAGAGCCCCTCCCCCTGCCTCCCTTCTTTGTCCCTCACGGACATCCCGGGTGTCGTGGGGCATGGCAGGAGGTGCCGGGCACACCTAGAAGCCTTGGCTCTCCCGAGTCTCCATGTCCTCATCTTTCAAAGTGGTCATTGCAAGGGCGGCGTGAAGGAACTGCTAGAAAAGACGGGGCCCAGTCCCTCAGCAGATGCCACGTCCACCCCGGATGGCGAGGGATGATGTCTGGTCCCATGCAGGCTCCTGGGTTAAGGGTCACACGGGGCACGGGAGTCTCGTCATCTCATCATCTCCTTGAATCCCTGTGAGGCAGGCACCACGATCAGCCCCATTGCACAGATGAGGAAACCGAGGCTCAGAGGGCCATGGCTTTCTCTGTCCAGTTCCAAAGCCCCCTGGCCTCCCCTTCTCGTCCCTCTTCTGTCGGTCCTCTTCATGCCCCAAGCCCAGGCAGACCCTGTTGCCCAGGGCTGTGAGTATCCCCGGGTCTCACCATCGATGGTTTGGAACCCTTCCGAGGGGTCCCGCAGAGACTGTCAGTGGGAATCGTGGGCTCTGTATATCGGGTTGCTCACCAGGCCACCTCCCAGCCCCTCGTGCCCAGCCTGCCTGGGCTGGGACCTCCCTTGTGAAGCCATCGCACCTCCCACGAGCCCCGTGTCTCCGGGAAAGCCATTTGTATCTGTAATGCCTTCCAGCCCCGGAGGAGAGAGCTCCCTGGCCCCTGGTGGTGGCCATAACTCCATGGTTTAACAGCATCTGGGGCTACCAGTCCCCATAAAGAGAGGCCAGAGGAACGCAGTAAACTGTTCACAAGGCCAGAGAGATCTCCACCGTGGCTGGGCAGGAGTCCAGGCGGTTTCCCTCCGTGTCCTTCGATGGCGGCCCCTAACTCAGCTTCCAGACAGCAGGGCGGCCAGTCTTGGGTCCAGATCCCGGATCTTGCCGCCCCGAAGCTGGCAATGCTCGCAGCCTCGGTTTGCCCCTCTGTGAACTGGGTGGGTGAGACCGGCCTTTGCTTAAAGCGAATGGGAACCTGCTGTCATTTAAATCTCTGCAGATGTGGGACCGTGATGGACTGAAGATCCGTGGAAGGAGACGGGATGGGGACAAGGTGCGGGGCGAGGAAGACCCGGACCAAACCCCAGCGTGCATGTGGGGGCGTCCAAACCTTCCTCCTGACTTCTTTGGAGGTCGGGCCGACTCCTCCTTTGCCTGGCCTCCGGTCAGCGCAGGGAGAGGTTATGGGATTTACCAAGTAGATTACATGGCACTTAGCTAATGGAATGACACTCCCCACCCCAAGCTATCGATCCGCCGCTGGCAACCACGCAGCTAGTGCAGCCTCCAGACAGTTTAAGAAGAAAATCAGCCATTAATAAAATTGAATGGTAGGAAAGAGCAGAGTGAGTGGAGTGGGGGGCGGGGGGGGGCGAGGCCCGAGGAGGGGAGCCGGGAAGTGCAGAGGGAGACCCGGGAAGACCCCAGACCCTAGGACCCCAGACCTGCCTAAGAGGCGGAGGGATCCTGCAGTAACCGGCTGCTGGAGAGAAGCCCCCAGGTCTGCGGATCACTTCGCAGGGCGCAGGGGCCAAGGGGGGCCAAGGGGCCAGCTCAGAGCAGCCCCCGCCTCCTGGCTCCCCCACAGGCTTTATTTACGGGACATTTTCTTTAGAAAATGGGAGCAGTTCTGTAGAAATCCAGCTTGAAGGAGATTCTTGGGAAATGAGAGCACAGGGTAGCCTCGGCTTGCATTCCTCGGAGCGCCACGTGTGTGAGGCAGGGGGACAGCGCCCCCCAGGGGGGCCCTGGAGTCCGGCCTGCCCCGCCCCCACCGCGCCCCCCCCCCATTCCTGTGACCCGCCAGGGCTTTCGAGTTGGAAGCTCTGATCCTGTCTGATCTGAAGGATGGCTAGAGTGGACACGTGGGCAGTGTGCGTGTGAGGCACACTCCATAGCCCAGATGCATACCAGGATGTGTGCAGTGGCCCCTTGTCCCGGGGAGGACTTGATGTCCTTATTCTTTCTGTGCTTTCCACTCATCAAGGGAAAACAATAGGCCCCACCTCGGGGGAAAAGGAGAAAAAATCAATCTCTGTGGGAATCGAGTACTTCTGCGTGATCCCAAGGATGTCCATCGGCCCAAGAGGGACAGTATCACGAAATGGCAGACTGTGGTGTTCTCCAAGTGCACAGACTGTGTCACTCTCCATCTTTTCCTCAACAAAACCTTTCCTGATTCCATTTGGGAAACTACAAAGTATGGGGGGGGGGGGGGTGTGAAGGGCACATCATGTCAGAGGAGGGGCCTGAGCACGGTGGGGTTGTCAGGCCCCTCACCCCCTCTCTGCACACCTGGAACCTGGCCTGTAGGAGCCAACCATGTGGAACGGCTGCAGCCTTTTGGCCTGACTTCCTGCTCTGGACTTAGATCCTCACCTCTAAGAAGAGCAAGAACAGATGAAACTCCTCTGGGGACAGAAGGCGTCTGTCTGGCATTGTTTGAACCTGCTCTTGTGCCAGCACTCATTGGCATACCTTCACATTTGGGTGTTAGCCGAAACCTAGGGGTTGATCCACTGGCCCCTTAATTCGGCCATTCCTTGCTGTGTGATCTTTTGCAGGCCACTTAACCTCTCTGAGCCTCCTTATTCTTTCTAGAAAACAGGGCTTTGGGGATGTAGTGAAATGGTGGAACATCTGCTTAGTATGTTCGAGGACCTGGGTTCTGTCCCCAGCACTGGGGGCTGGGGGGGGGGCGGGGATGAAAAAAGAAAAAGGGAAGAAAGAAACCCTCTCTTAGGGTTGGAGGGAGGATTCGATGAGGGAAAAGATCATATTGGAAGTTTCTGTTTGGCAAAGCAATGCAATGAGACAGGCCCCGTCGGCGCCCCCACGGCTCCCTGACGGCTCCCTCTCAGAAGGGGAAACTGGGTCTTGGCAAAGGGAGGCGGTGATTATCAGGAGACTTTACCACTGGCCCCCAGGAGACTGTCCGCCATGTACTTCCCAAACTGAGATCCCCACTGTGTGCCTGGCCTGGGCTAGCCGCTCCCCAGCTGCCTGGTGTGGGATTGAGAGCAAGACTTCCCCACACATGGGGACCAGAGTCAAGGTCTCCCCACCCTCCATGGTGGCATAGGCCCAAGCCCTCACCTCTGAGCCTCAGTTTGCTTATCTGTCCAATGGGCAGGCTGACCGCATGCTTGTGAGACCTCACCAAGGTGGCCAGCGTGTGCAGGCCTTCACAGAAAGGACCCCGCTGCTGTGCCCACGTCCTGCCTTCACTCATTAACTCATGGGTCCTTCACTCCTTCTTCGGCCTGCACCTGGGGAGCAGCTCAGCCGTCTACACGGAGTTCCACCAACGACCATCCCCCAGGCTGCGTGCAGAGAGAGAGGCAGGGGTGGGCCTCCCCTATCCCAGCCTCCTCATCTCTGCCGGGACGGGACGGCTCGCAGCTGCAGCCAGACATTTGGAAGCCATTACAAACATCCCTGTCTGATTCTATCTCCCCTGTGCGCAGCTCACAGCCACGGATTCCAAGGAATGTTGGCTGCGTTCCTTGGCAGAGGGACACCCGCAGGAATGATGGAGAGCCCCCCTCCCCGCCGCCTGCAAATGGGCCTCTTCATTTCAGAGAATTTGGAGCGCTGGGCAGTAAACCGGCAGGGGTGCTGGGAAGAGCGCCCACACCTCGGGAAGCTGGACCCCAGCCCAGACTCGGCCTCCTGCACGTGGGACCCCGGCCCAGGCCTCTGTTTTCCCATCTGTAAAATGGAACTGGAATCGGAGACACCCGCCGCCCCCACGTGAAAAACGACGTCAGCGTAAGTTCACGGCCCATCTGCGGGGGGCCACACGCCTGCCTCAGAGTCTCCACCTGGCCCCGTCTCAGTCTCCCTGGCCTCCACCCTCCTGCCTCCTCTCCCTGTGCCCTCAAGGCCTTGCCCCAGGCAGCTGCTCACAGCAAGACCCCAGCGGCACCCAGGACCCCCGTGTGTCCATCACCACCGGACCCCACGGTTTCGCACGCTGTTTCTCCTCGAGTCTCGGCCTCGACTCCAGCCGCCTCTCAGTCCGCCCCAGGTCCTCTGCCCACAGCCTCCTCTCTCCTCCTTCCCTGGTCCACATCTTCTGTTTTCTTCCCCTTCTCTCTGCACCACATCGATGGGGCCCTGCTCTGACCCCTGGGGACCGAGGAGCTGGGAAGGTGGGCTGGGAATGTGGATGCCTTCTGCAGGGATCCTGGTGCTGGTCAGCTGCCCGCTGGGGGCGGCCACCAGAGCCCCATGGCTCCCTCCCGGCAGTTCTTGGCCGCAGCTGGAGTCTGGCTGTGGCGTGCGCCGAGTGCCTGGGTGTGGGGCGCTGTGCGTGTGCGCGTGGGAGGCCGTGTGGGCAGTCATCTGCCCTCTCTCTGGTGGGCACGTCCCCCTTAGTCCCAGGAGCAGGGTCAGGATAGGAGGGAGCCGTGTGGGGTCATGCCCCGGCATCTCCACGTGAGGATGAGCCCAGCACCTGCCTGCGACCGCTCAGGCCTCACCCACATCCCGAAGGAGAGCCTGCTCCTGGGCGCGGAGGGTCGTGCCAGGGGCGCAGCCGCCACCAGGAGGGTGTTGCCGCTTCCTCCCATCTCGTGCCCCAGGGAACGGGTAGGGAGGCTTCTCAGACTCTAGCCCCCACCTCTGCCCAGGCTTCCAGGCTCGGGGTCCCTCACTGTCCTTCTCCCCTGGCTTGTCTCTATTCTCCCCACACCCCACCCTGTCCTGGGCACTCCTGTCCCTGCAAGTGTGTCTCCCACTCTGGGCCAGCATCCCTGTCTTTCTGTCCAACTCTCTCCTCCCGCCTGCGCCCATCCCTCCCTGTCCCCAGCCCGCAGCCCATTCATCCCAGACGCAGCCAGGACTCTGTAGGGAGCCGCCACGTTCCCTGATGAGGCTTGATGAGCGATTTCTCTCCCCACTGGGCCATGGGGCTGTGCCAGCTCTGCTCTGTGACGCTGCGCTGTCTATCCTCCATCTGTCCTCCCAGCTTCCCCTGGTCCTTGTCCCCAAGCCCTGTGACCTGTGCATGATGCAGTTCTGCGACTGATGCAGGTCCCAAAGGGGCGCCTGCAGCAGAAGGTGAGGTGGATGGGGAGGACCGCAGTCTGCTCGCTGCCCCTACCGGCCACGCGGGGCCCCATTTCCTCCACCGCTGGGCAGCGCCCCCTGCTGGCTGGGGTGACATGCCCCTCCCCCTCCGGGTCTGGGGTGCTAAGGTCTCCCCACTGTAGCGACCCCACAGAGGCACCATGACTTTTTCCCCATCACCCTGCCCACCCTCTTATTACGGTTCCTTTCCCTCCATCACCGTCCTTGGAGTTGTCACCTATTTCCTGTCATGATTGACAGATGCCAATAGCAGCCAGTGCTCAGCCCCCAAAGCCTTCGTGTCCGCTGGTCCCTCCTCGGCCCGAGCTGTACCGGCCCGACCCGCTTCCCAGCCAGGCTGGTGCTCGGCCAGAGCAGGACACTGCCAAGACCCCCCTCGGCCGCGGGCTGCGACTGTTCAGGTGGAAATGACCCAGGGAGCCGCGGTGGGGCGGGGCGCCTGCCCCGGGGCTTGGCAGCGTCCACTCGGGGCCATCGGGGCCCTGGGCGGCGGTGGCAGGGCCGGTGGGTTCTGCGACCCCAGGGCGCTGCCTCGCTCCAGTTCCCCACCCCCAGCACCTCTGTGCGCCCGGCTCGCGGATGGGAGGCTCGCTGCGCCTGGCGCGCGTTCAAGCTGCCTGGTGAACTAAATTGATTTTTTATCGTTGCTCTGGAGCGAGCTTAATGAATCTGTTAGTGACGGCTGCCTGCCCCAAACGCCTCTCGGTGCCTGCGCCACCAGAACGGCTCTCGGGAGAAGGAGGGGCGTTATTTAAGGCTCTGCCTGGGCCCCAGGGCAGCTGGGGATCAGCTGAGCCAGGCCCCGCTTCCCCGGGCGTCGCTCTGGTGCCCAGGGGCCGGAGTGCGGGCCAGGAACGGAGTAAGTTTTAATTTAGTGTGTCTGTTTCTGGGCAATGCCGGTCCCTCTCTCCATCCACCAGTCTGTCGGTCCATCCATCCACATATCCACAATTCACTGGTTCACCTGTTTATTTACCTGTCATTCCAGCACCAATCCACCCACCCATCCATCTACCCACCCATCTGTCCATCCTCACAAGAAACCTCCTTCCCATGCCTGCATCCATCCATCCAGCCATCTAGCCGCCCATCCATCCACCTCTCAATCCATCTGCCCAGACACCCGTGGATTCACACATCCACTCAACTCTCCCTTTGTTTTATTTACTTATCCGTTCACTTGATCTTACACATAACTCATTACAAAACTCGGCATCCTTACTGTGGTCTACAGGGTCCCATGTAGCTGCCCCTCCCCCTCTCACCATTCCCCCCTCCCCCTCCATTCCCATCACCCTGATATTGTAGCTCCTCAAAGATGCCTCAGGTCCTTTGCATCTGCTGTCACTTCTGCTAGAAGTGCTTTCCCCCCTCTTCTGTGCCTTTCTCCCTTCTTTCCCTAGGTCTCTGTTCAAATGTCATCACCTCCAAGTATCTTCTCTGACCACTTTTGATTCAAATTAGCAATAGTCATCCTTTATCTATTTTTCCCCCTTTAAAACTTTTTTTTCTTCAGAGGGACTCCTGTCCTCTGACATTATCACTTCCTGTTGTCTGATATCTTCTACTGGAATCAGCTCCACCAAGTCCAGGGCTGCTCCAGGCTCATTCATTGTTATCTCGAGGACCTGGAGCTATTTGATTTATTCAGGGAACATTTACTTAGATAATGCAATGTTTGGTCACTTCTTCCACATGGAAGTCCCCCTCACAGGATATGCAGTCCTTGGAAACACAGAGTGGGTGGGGAGAGGGCAACCTGAGCCTCCCAGAGGTTATCCAGCTCCATCTGGCTCAGAGGCAGTGGCCTAGGATACGGAATCACATAAGATGTTAAGCTGAGTTTTGCTCCCACCAAACATTCTGCCTGGCCACACCACCCATGTGGAGGCAGGATGAATCTCTGGCCTGTTTGTCCAATCCTTGGCTATCCCCAGCAAGGCTCCCAGATCCTCCCCTTTGGTCCCCACAGCTCCCCTGACATGGAGAGGAGACAGAGTTGTGGGTGCTACTTGCTTCTCTGAGTGGGGCCTGGGCCTGGCTCAGCTCATGCTACCTCTGGGCTCATTCCCCTACCTTCTTTGCATCTCTCATCCAAGTTGCTCTGCCTTGGGAAAATGTGTACATAAGCCAAGGCTCTTCCTGTGCTTTGTTAAGTGTCCAAGTCCCAGAAAATATAGCACTGAATGCCATGAAGGGGGAAAGAGGAAGAACACATGTTTGGGGGCAACAGGGATGCAGGATGAGTTCATCAAGACCAAACAGAGATGAAGTATGAGTACATCAGGACCAAACAGGGATCCAGGATGAGTATATCAAACAGGGATTCAGGATGAGTACATCAGGACCAAACAGGGATTCAGGATGAGTACATCAAGATCAAAATGAGATTGAGGCTTAATTGTGGGGAAGGTACCTGAATAACTTAGAGAGGAGACCAGACCTTAGAAGGGACAGCTGGGTTCTTGGGTACAGGGCTCCCTGAGACCCCCTTCCCCAAGATCCCCAAACCTGCAGCTTGAATACAACCAACCAAGTCTGTTGCAGATGGTATTTCCTAGATGGTCATAGCTACATTTCCAACCCTGTATGCTCTTGAAAATTTTTACCATACCTGTCAATAAGTAAAGTCTATTCTTCCTTCCCCCGTCCTGGAAGGGCTTGTGGCCACTCTGACAAATAAAGCACATCATCAGTGATACTCTGTGATTTCTGGGGCTAAGTCATACAAAGCTGCAGCTTCTACCTGGCTCAGCTGTGAAATGAGCTGCCATGTTGGAAGGAAGCCCAAGCTCAATGAGGAAGCCACGGTGAATGATCCTGGATCGTAGCCCCCACTACAACCAGCCTCACTTCTCACCCACCCCAACTGGCAAATAAGCAAGTGAGCGAGATTTCAGATGATTTCAATTTCCAATCTTTGAGACTTCCTAGACACCATGGAACAGGGACAACCATTCCTTCAGCAGCCTAGCTAAACTGCCCTCCCAAATATACAAACATAGTAAATGGTAGTGGTTGCTTTACTGAGTTTTAGAGTCACATTTCACACACCCAGCTTAACTAGGACAATAACTAGACAGAAAACAGTGCTCCTGGGATGTCAGGCACTGTGCTAAACATCTTACCAACGCTCATTCATTGAATCTTCAAAACTTGTCCTAGAAGTCCTATTAATACTTCATTTTACAGATGAGTAACGGAGGCACAGAGAGGAAGCCTGCCCAACACCACACAGTAAATGGCAGAAAGAGTATTTGCATTCAGGCAGTCTGGCTCAGCTGTAGCCAGGGAGGGTGTGTGGGGGCAGTAGGCCACTGAGGGAGTGCCTCTGGGATTCATCTTTCGTCCCTGATGAGCAGAGCTCTCTCTCTTCTTCCTGGTTGTCCTGTTCTGAGCCGATTTCCTTGCCACACCCCTCCACCATGATGTTCTGCCTCAACTTGGGCCCGTAGCTATGGACTCTGCCCACCACAGACTGAACCTCTACAACCGTGGACCAAAATCAACTTTTCCTTCTCTAAATTTTTGTTGTCAGGTCTTTTGGTCATAATAACAAAAAAGCAGACCAAAATAGCATCCCAGCTCAAAGTTCTTACAGATGTGACTTTGGGGTCTTTGTATTTCTCATGATCAAAACAGGAGATTTGCCTAATCTGTAGGTGTGGCTTCACTCTAGAGTTCAAACTGAGAAACTGTGTGTGTGTGTGTGAGTGTGTGTGTGTGTGTGTGTGAGAGAGAGAGAGAGAGAGAGAGAGATGCCTGTGGGTAGATAGATGGATAGATAAATGTGGATGGATGGATAAATGGACAGATGGATGAGTGGATAGATGGACAGATAGAGGTAGATGGAATGATGGGTAGATAGAGGTGTGTGATGGATGGGTGGATGGGTGGATGGATGGAGAAATGTGGATGGACAGATGTATGAATGGACAGATGATAGATCGAGGTGGATGAACAGAGGGATGGATGGATGGTGGATAGACAGACAGGTAGGTAGACACACAGACTGTTTTTCTCGTGTATTGGAGTCATGGCCTGATGTGCACCTGGTACGAGGAAGTCCCAGCTCCATGTTTCACCAACCTTCTCAAAGCCTCAGTTTCCCCGTCTGTAAATGGGCATGATCCTGCCCATCTCCAGGAAGGTGATGAAGATCCCTTGAAGTGACGCCTGTGAGCGCTCAGAACGCCCCAGCACCTTGTGGACGCCGACCTGGCTGAGCCCCCGTCCTCTTGTCCCTGCCCCTCTCTCCTCCTGGCTTGCCGCGCCCCCCAGCTGTCCCTCCCAGCAGGCATCCCCCACCCCTGCTGCCCGGGAGCTGGGGTCAGGCGAGTGCGCCTCCCTCTCCTGATGCAGCCTCGCAGGCTGGCAGCCTCGGGAGCCGGGCACAGCTGCCAGGCCGGCACGCCTCCCTCCCCCAGCTGCTGGGATGCGACCTTGTCGATCAGGAGGCCCCGGGAAGCCTGCTGAGTCTGCTCCCAGCTTGGTAGGTGACATAAATATTTTCCAACACAAGGCAACACTCTGATTGGTACCCTCCCCCGGGTGCTGGGCTCTGCTTGGGGCTGCAGAGACAGGAAGAGAGGGAAAAAATTCCTTTTACCCGTGAAGCCTGCTCCTTCCTCAGGGAAGAGTTTAACTCTTGCTGTCCCCGAGTCCAGCTTCCAACCCAAACTGCTGGCCTCCGGCAGGATTTCAGCAGGTGCACATGGTGACCAGGACCAGCCCCGACCCCTGCCCTCACGGAGCCAGCAAAGCACCCAGGGCAACAGCTCACATTTAAATGCGTGCCACAGCCAGCCAGGGTGACAGCAGCTAGTGGTGACGATTCCAACAGTTTTCACAGGAGTCTGCGTCCCTTAGAAGCTCTCCAAGATCAAATGACACACTATCCAGATTTGCTCCAAAGTAATATACGAGATGGAAAATTGTGGGAAGAAGGGTCTAGAGGACATAAGACGGGTCCTGGGGGGACAGGTAAGCAAGCTCCTGGGAGCGCTCAGAACAATGGTACATGATGGTTCTGCGTACCCATGGAGCTCAAACTTGAGCAGACAGCAGGACCCCCTGGAACACAGATAAATGTGGACTTTTGCCCCCCGCCATTGGAGAGGCGTGAGCGTGGCGCTGGGGCAGATGCCGCAGGCCTGAGGAGCCCTGGAGGGCCCCGCGGGAGCAGCCACTAGACTGGTGCTACACAGGACTGCTTGGCGCTGCTCTATTTTTGGTCCATTTGAAAATATCCACAATCAAAAGGTAAAATTGTTTCATTATGAGATGAGGGGGTACCGGGAATTAAACTCAGGGTCCCTCGACCACTGAGCCCCACCCCCAGTCCCATTCTGTGTTTAATTTAGAGTCAGGGTCTCACTGAGCTGCTCAGGGCCTCACCATTGCTGAGGCTGGCTGTGAACTCGTGATCCTCCTGCCTCAGCCTCCTGAGCCACTGGGATGACAGGTGTGCACCACGGCATCCCTCAAAACAATATTTTAAAGAATCCACTTTTAAGAGAGGCTGACTCAGGGCCCGGGTGGAGCTCAGGAACATGCATTTTAACTGGATCTTTAATGATGCTCGATGTGTTTGTTCCATGGCACACACTTTGAGAAACACAGGGTCAGGGCACCCAGACAGTTGTCTTATGATGTAATACACTGTAATGAGGGTAACCCCAGAGGTCGTGGGTAAGCTTAAACCAGATTTGGGGATCAGGACAGATTTGCAGAGAAAGCAAATCTTAAACTGAAACTACACTAAGAAGCTGGAGTTAGCTGGGTGGCCATGGGGAAGGGAGCAGCAGGTGAGGGAACAGCATATGCAAGGCCCAGAGACAAGAGCGAGCAGAAGGCCTTTTGGAGATGAAATGGTGATGTCCCTCAGGGAGGTGGGAGTGAGAGGAGGGAGGTATACAGAGATAGGGTCAGGGAGGTCAGCAGGAGTTCGGTCACACAGGAAATTTGTGAGCCATGTCAAGGAATTTTGACTTCATCCTGGGGACAGCAGGAACCGTCACAGGTGACAGGGATGTAATGTGATAGCATCTGTGATCTCTGGTTGTGATGTGGACCACAGAGGGGTGGGAGTAGAAGCTAGAAGACCTGAGGAGGAGGTCACTGCAGCATCCAGGCTTGGGATAGGTGGGATGGAGAGAGGTGGACAGATCCAAGAGCTCTCCAGGAGGGAGCATAAGCAGGACTTGAAGGCTGCATTCTCAAAGCTGTTGAAACCACATGCCAGGGTTCGTTTTCTGTGGCTATAACAAAGTACCTGAGGCTGGGTGACTGATGAAGTGTTGAGGTTTGTTTGGCTTATGGTTCTGGAGGCCAGGAAGTCCAGGAGCACAGTGCTGCTTGTGGTGAGGGCCTTCTTGCTGCATCATCACATGGCAGAGAGCATCTCACGGTGGGACCAAGGAAGTGTGCTAGCTTGGTCTCCTTCTTTATATAGAGTCACAAATGCCATCATGGGGCCTGCTCCTTCATAACCCCATCTAACCCCAATTACCTCCCTAAAGCCCCACCAGATACCAACTCTGAATGAGGGGATTCAGCTTCCAACACCCAAACATTAGGAGAGTGTTTTCAACCCCCCCACCAGGTGTGCGGGTGGCCCCACCACAGACCCCTAACGGAGAAGAGAAGCCATTGTAATCAGGAAGATGTGGCATCTGGAGTGTGCTCCCTGTGCCTGTGTTGGGAACCCAGCCACCGACCTCAGCTTCCGCACAGGGTCAGAGTCGAAGGTGCCTCCGCCTAAGACACTGGCTCCCAAATCCCGGGAGCTGAGCTGAGGCTCGGCTTCTTCTGAGCCTCTGGTGCCTGCAGACCTCAGGCCTCCCGGCTGAGAAATGGGGCGCCATCCTCTCCCACTTCCCAGGGTTGGCGTGAGGCTCAGGGCCAGGGGGCTCCCACACATGGCCAGAACCCGGGTCCCACCCAGTCGACTGCTGCCCGGCTACCAGTCCACCGTAGAAGTCACCTGCTCCTGCTGGCTTCTCATTTCAGTCAGCTTTCTTGTCACTGTGCCCAAAGCACCTGGCAAGGACAAGTGAGAGGAGGCAGAGTTTACTTGGGGCTCGTGATTTCAGGGGCTCAGTCGATGACGGGCAGATTCCATGGCTCTGGGCTGAGGTGAGGCCGGACGTCATGGAGGAAGGGTGTGGTGGCCAGCATGACAACCAGGATGCAGACAGCGCTCTGCTCACCAAGGACAAACTGTAAGTCCCAACGGCACACCGCAGTGACCCACCTCCTGCAGCCTATGGTCACCACTCAGTTGTTCAATCAGTGGATTAACCCCCTGATGAAGGTGCACCACTCACAGTCTAATCATTTCGCCCTGAACGCTCCTGCATTGTCTCACACATGAGCTGTTGGGGGACACCACATAGGAACTCCACAGCACCCCTCAGGGAGGACTAATGACTCGCTTGAAATTCCCCCAGCTATACTTGAAACCACATGACGTGGTTCATTTTCTGTTGCTATAACAAAGTATCTGAGGCTGGATGGTTGATGAAGTATTGAGGTTTGTTTGGCTTATGGTTCTGGAGGCCAGGAAGTCCAGGAGCACAGTGCTGCTTGTGGTGAGGGCCTTCTTGCTGCATCATAACATGGCAGAGAGCATGTTACGTAGTTCCGTCCTTGTTGTGACACTAACAACTTGAGAGAATTTTTCTTTATGCCTGTCTTTCCTGTGGCATGCCGAGCTCCTGAATATCAGCAGCACCTGGCCTACTATTTGGCACTTAATGTATGTCGGTTTCTTCTTTCATTCATTCACTCAAGCATTGATTAAATGAGCCTCTACTGTGCGCCAGGGGCAGGAATACAGAGGGGAAAATGAATGAATGAATGAATGAAAATTCTAAAGCTCTATGGAATCGGTGGCAGGCAGGGAGATTTCTACTTTTCAGCCCCTGGGCTGACTTTTTATAAGCAGGATTGTTTTGTTTGATCTTTGAAGCTCTCAGACACAAAGTATTGTTTTTGCTTCTAACATTCAGATGAGAAAACCGAAGCTTCGAGCAAATGGGCCGGACCAGGAAGATGTCCTGGGAGATGAGAGCCTGGGCCTTTCTCTGAGCCTCTCGGGGCCTGCCTGCCTCATGCCTCCCTGCAGCCAACACAGGAGCAGAGCCCCGAGAGCCGGCCCTCTCGCACCATAACACAGAGGCGCACCAGGCCCTTGGTGAGACGGGCCTTTGCTGCTTGAACCTGGGAAATGGTGGCGGGTGTTTCTTGAGCAGGTGTCTCGTGTGTTTCTGCCACTGCAGAAGACGGCCAAGGGGGTGACTTCCTTCAAGACCTAGGACAGTCGCCATTTAACTCATAAACTACACAGTGCCCGGGAGATACGGGGGTGACCTGGGGTGATGGCCAGGGCTGGGGGATCGGCCTCACGTTCAAGCCTGTTCCTCTCCACCCAGCAAACTGTCCCCTCACCCCACCCTGGGGCACAGCAGAGCTCAATGGGGGTCGTGTGTTGTATGCATGTTTTGAAATATCACCCTGAACCCCGCTGATGTGCATAAGGAACCGATGTCAATCAAAAACATTTTTTAATCAGCCAGGTGCAGTGGCAAACGCCTGTCATCCCAATAGCTCAGGAGGCTGAGGCAGGAGGATCACGAGTTCAAAGCCAGCCTCAGCCACAGCGAGGCCCTCAGCCACTCAGTGAGACCCTGTCTCTAAATAAAACACAGAATAGGGCTGGGGACGGGGCTCAGTGGTCGAGGGCCCCTGAGTTCAATCCCTGGTACCCCACCAAAAAAAAATAAAAGATTAAAATTTAAAAAAGAAGTGATCAGGACCCTTTCCACAGCAGATGTGGGAGGTGTCTCATGGGGGACTCCTGAGTCAGTATCAGGGGACACAGATGGGGCTCCTTTAGGCCAGTCTCCAGATGGCTTCTGTGCTGTGAGGTGGGTCTGAGGATGTCCTGGGGAAGGGAAGAGGTGGGTCCCTCATCCTGGGGCTCCGTGGGAAGGCCGGGCCCCCCACCCCAGGCCTCTGGGAGGGATGTGGGGGGCACTGAGGAGCCCCCCCGTGCTTTGATGGACAGGCTTTCCTGGTCCCCCCAAGCACCAGCGGAGGGGTGAGGCTACGCGACGTCGCCCTGGAAACCCTCTCCTGGAAACAGTGGTGGGGGGTGGGGGGCAATGGGGACTCTGGTTTCTACAACCAAGTGAATTCCAGATTTTGTAAATCCAGAATCGAATGCAAAAATTAATAAAAGCTCTGAACCCAACAATGAGTAATTAACGGGAGCAGACAGAGGAAGGCATTTCTTAAGCAGCCAAACAAAGAAATTCATCACAGGGAGAGGGAGGCCATGGAGAGATTCGTGCACCTGAAATTAGACTGGGGGAGAAACAAGGAAAAAGAATGGGCGTGTCTAGAGGCATCATCAATGGAATCAAAAGCCACTGGCAAACTGATAGAAATATTTGCCAGGCTCATGATAAACAAATGGTTAGTGCTCTGGATATTTTTTCTACAGAACTCTGGCATATCAAGCAGGAAACACAGAACCCTAAGAGGAAAAGAGCTGAAGGAGATGAACGGCTCCCAGCGGAGGGATGAAGGCCCCGAGAACCCGGGGGAGAGCGTTCCTGGCCCATCTCAGGAGGACCGACGGGGGCTTGGCCCAGGTGTTTAAGGAGTTTATTCCTGGGTGGCGCGGGGACCGTGACTCGGGCCCCTGACCAGTTTCATGGAAGGAGCCTGCTACCCATCAAGTTCCTAAAACAGGCAGGCTCCCGCCCAGGGGTCTGTGTCCCAGGACTCGTCCTCAGAGCGGGTCCTGGATACAGGGTCAGGACCGCCCCAGACAGTCGTGGAGCGTTACCATACCCACGGTGGGATTCTCACAGCCTTTAGAGGGCCAGGAGGGGACTGGGGCGTGGCTCTGTGCGGGGACACTGCCTAGTGTGTGCAAGGTCCTGGGTTCAATCCTCCTTATCCCAAAACAAAGAGAGAGAGAAAGAAACAAAGACAAAGCTGTGATAAATGTTTAAAGTGTACTCTGGTGAAAAATCACACACCAAACTATGTTTTTAAGTGATTTTGAGGCCGGGCGTGGTAGCACACACCTTTCACACCAGTGGCTCAGGAGGCTGAGGCAGGAGGATCTCGAGTTCAAAGCCAGCCTCTACAACTGAGCGAGACACTTAGCAATTCAGCGAGACCCGGTGTCTAAACAAAAAATCAGAAAGGGCTGGGGATGTGGCTCAGTGGTAAAGCTCCCCTGACTTCAATCCCTGGTATCAAAAAAAAAACAAAAAAACAAACAAACAAACAAAAAATACATTTGACATATGTGTGCACATTCGTGGTTATGGGACTGTATCAATGTAGAAATATCAAAGTCATTTGCCATAAAATTAACAGTGAAAATTGGGGAAGATATTTCATTTCTTCCATAGATGTTCGTGTATGTTATGCATTTCGTATTATAGGCATGTTTTTAAAACAAACGGTGTTTTCGACATTTTTGGTCAGTTCATTTAAGTTTCCAAAGCCTTCTTCAGTTGGGGGCCATCTGGGCAAGGAGTCCCCAAAGGTGTGACCAGCAGGCAGATTTCTCCATCTCTGCAATATGGCAACCGGCGACATTATGGGTTAGATCATCCTCGGGCTGGGGCCATAATGCAGTGGTAGGGCACTTGCCTGGCATGTGGAAGGCCCCAGCTTCCCTTCCCCAGCATCGCAACATCATAATAATAATAGTAACAATAATAATAATAATAATAATGGCTGCCTGTGGTGGGGGTGGGCGTGGGGTAGGGCTGTGCTGAGCAGCCTCGGGGCTCCAACCCCAAGATGCCAGGAGCACACCCCTCAAGCTGTGAAAGGCTGCAGAGATCCCCTGCAAGGAGACACCTGTCCCTGGCTGCAAACCACTGAGGCCAGCGGAAGGAAGGGGCTAAGTCTCCCCCACCGGCAGGTCCAGGTCCTTCGTAAGAGAGACCCAAGTCCCAACCCCACATCAGACGCTGGTAAAGTCATCTAAGGCTCCTTTCTTCATTTGCAAAACAGTCTCCAATCTGTCCCCGAGTCTCTGGTCCAGCGTAGGCACAGCGCCGGGGTCTGACCTTGAGAAGGTCACAGCCCTGCGAGATGCCACTACACAAGCAAGGGTCTTGGGCTTCAGTGGGAGAGCGGCCCACGGAGGGGAGGGAGAGGAGGGCGGCTGCCTGGAAGGGAGAGGCGCTGGCCACCGGGGAAACCATGCCGGCGTGGTCGGAAGGACAGCCGCTACCTGGGACCCGGACCGTACAGTTACTGAAGTGGACAATCAGGACGCTGCGTGTGATGGAGAGATCTGGACAGTGTGGGGCTGGGACGCTCCGGGAGCTTATGGAGGAGAAAGGACAATGGGGATTACACAGCCTCCCGGGACCCTGGGTGGTAGGAAGGACAGGGAGGGGACTTCCACGCCAGGCTTGGGGCGCCAGGGGAGGGGCCCTGGTGGATCCCAGAGACTGCAGTGGCACAGCCACAGGAGAGGCGCTGGGCAGAGCAGCCCTGTCACTGGTGACCCTGAGACAGCAAGGGAAGGGCCACCCCAACCTTACTCTCCTTCCCTCCAGAGCCTGGCATGGCCTCCCACCGACAGAACCACGTTGGAATCCAGATAGCCAGGGAGCAGTTCCCATCAGCCCCTGGGAGTCTGTGTCCAGATCAAAGGGCAGAGCTGTAAAGGAGAAAGAGGAACCTGCAGAGTCTAGCAAAGAAAGGACTCCTCATTTCCCAGCCACCACAGTCCCAGAAGGGAGATTTTATTATGCATCATTTTGGAAAGAAGACACTGAGGTTCAGAGAGGCACAGTGATTTTCCCAAAGCCACACAGCTAAGTCGATGGAACTAGGCTGTGAAGAATCCTTAGCCCGACTCTAATCTCAGGCTTTGTCATTAAGAAGATTCTGGGTGGACTTGCAGCCCTAACACTGCTGGCTTTTGACCTTGAGCAATGTCTACGTATCCCTGGGCCTTCTGCGCCGTGGAGTTGCAGATTCCTACAGCAAGGGGCTGGTGAGGGCCGGCTCAGGTGTGCGAGGCCCTGGCCGGTGGTGGAAGAGCTGACTCAGGCGCAGCCCCGCGCCCGCTCCCCACCAGGCAGTTATTAAGCGGCCCCTCCGACTCTGCATTATGCATGGGGCCATTTGTCTGCCTCCTCCCCCACCTGCCCCGATCGATCTCCGCGCTCGGCCGCCTCATTGAGATTCAAGTCCGCAGCTCCGGGACGCCATCCCAGTGTCTGGTCAATAGCTTATATTTTTAATTTGTCAATAATCAGTCCGGACCTTGGCCAGAGCCCTGTGGAGGGCTCAGCAGGATTGCTCGACGGGGAGGGGGAGACCCGCGCACGGGGGGTGTAAAGGACACGGGCCCGCTGGCACACCCCGCCTAGGATGGGGGACACATGGGTGCCCACAGAGGCCTCTTTCCAGGCCACGTCCTGGCTGTTAGGAGACCCCGAGTCCACGGACCTGGGTTCAAATTTCCACTATGCCGCTTTAAGGACAGCAAGATGGACCTGACCTCTCAGGGACTGCGCTTACCCTAGTGTTCAGTGGCCACCCTCGGAGGTGGCGTCCCTCCCAAGGTCGTACAGAAATTTTGTGAGTGGGTCCGCCAAGTCCCCAGAACCATGCTCAGCACAGAGGACCTGTGGTGCGTTAGTTATGGCGGCCGTTTCTAAGAAGCCAAGCAAAGGAGAGGCGGTGAGCACCTCCCAATCAGCAGGGAGCCTGCGGAACCTGCCCACCCCAGCCGGGAAGTGAGCAGCCCATTTTACAGATGAGAAACTTGAGGCTCAGAGAAGTGCACTCACTTTCCAGGGTCTCACGGCTGGATGTGAGAGAGCCAGTCCCCCTGCAGTCTAATTCCTAATCCTAGATTGAATGAAGATTCCTCAAAAATAAAACCCCCTCCTTTCATTCTTGCCTTTTTTTTTTTCTTTTTGGTGTCAGGATTGAACTCAGGGGCCCTCCACCCCTGAGCCCCACCCCCAGCCCTATTCTGTATTTTATTTAGAGACAGGGTCTCACTGAGTTGCTCAGGGCCTCGCTAAATTGCTGAGGCTGGTTTTGAACTCACGATCCTCCTGCCTCAGCCTCCCGAGCCGCTGGGATGACAGGTGTGCGCCACTGCGCCCGGTGATTCTTGGCATTTTGGGTGAAAAATGCATATTTGCTTCCCTTCTTTTCTCTCTGGCCAGCGGGCACTGGGTGTCCATAGGAGGACAGGGACAGTGGGGCGAACAGTGAGGAAACCTCTTTTCCTCCTGGGTCTTTTCGGAGTCTGACTTTCTTGCCTGTTCTGTGTCGCCCAGGAGGGACCACGGGAGCTGGAAGCAGGCAGCTGGAGAGGGGGCGTCACCCCGGGAGGGAGCAGAGTCCTGCCCAGGGTCACGGACAGTCAGGGTCGGAGCCAGGTGGTGCCCACAGGTCCAAGAAGGCCAGTCCAGGTCTGCTGCCCCTGTCCCCTGCCCCATCCTCGGCCTGACACCAGGTGTGCCTGAGCCTTGACCCTGCTGTCACTCCTGTCTGTGCGTCTCCTTGTGGACATCACTGGGAACCCCCTGGGCAAGGGTCAGTCTGCCATTCCCCCACAGCCCTGCCTTGAGGACCTGTCCCCAGAAGACAGCAAGGACCACAGGGGTGAGCCAGGGACCCTGAGCCGGGACCCCTGAGGCCTCGCAGTCCAGGTGGGTCCACTCAGCTCCCTGCGAGTGAGGGTCACGGCCTGAATCATTTGGGGGGACGGGAAGATTCTCTAAGACCCACGGGAGACAGTGCCCTGCACCCCAAGCTGGTCACGGCTCCTAAGGACCAGGGGCTTCCACGCCTTTCCGTCCTGCACCTTTGGGGTCCCAGGAAGCCCTGGAGACGCCCTCTGTCAGGCTCCTCCATCTCCAGAGAACCCCTGGGGTCTGCGACTACTGAGATGCGCTCTTCCACCCAGAACTCCCCAGACTCCAGCGCAATCCCCCCAGTGCAGAGCTCGGAAGCTGTTAAATGCCCCCAGAGAATCGCCAGGACTCCTGGGACCCACGGGGAAGTGTGGATGGCAGGCAGGAGGAGGGACGGAGCCCGGAGCACGGCTCCCTGGGGGCCTCTGCCGTGGCCCCCTCCCGTGGAGCTGCAGGGAATCGGGTGCTCAGAGGTGCTCCCAGAGGGCGGCTCCGGCTCCAGGGCACAGCTGGTGGCCCAGAGCCGGGGCTCTGCTCTCCGCCCAGGGGACCTTGGCCTCCTCTGGAAGACCTAGGAGCAGGGAGTCGCCAGAGGACGTCCATCTCTGGGGCTCCAGACAAATCCAAGGGGAGCTGTCTTCTGCAGCAGTCTCCAAGCAGGGCCGTCTTGCCAGACTATTGGTGACTGAGTGTGGACAGGTGAGTTTGGATCCGTGCCTTGCCCTTAGCTGGGACAAGCCACAACTCGTGTTTGAATCTCAGTCACTCTACCTATCGTGGGTCATGTCAATTCACAGAAGTGAGTCTCCTCTTCTCCCTCCCCCTCCCCCTCCTCCTCTTCCCCCCTCCTGCTCCTCCCCCTCCCCCTCCTCCCCTCCCCTCCCCCCTCCTTCTCCCCTCCCCCTGTCCTCCTCCCCTCCCCCTCCCCCTCTTCCTCTTTCCCCCTCCCCCTCCTCCTCCTCCTCCTCCTCCAGCTCTTCCTCCTTCTGTCCCCTCTGCCTCCTTCTTGCTCCCATCTATTCAGTGCCAGCCCCACACGCAGCCACAGGAGGGTTTCTAGGAAGCCTGAGAAGGGGCATCTCATGACCCTATTTTCCGGATGATGAAGTTCAAGGCTGGACAGATTCATTTGCTTGCCCCAGGTCACTCAGAGATCTCCAGAGGTGTGACCAGGGCATCCAGAGAGCAGAACCACGCCCCAGCCCCCCCCCCCAGTCCCTCCAAGGGGCTGATGGTCGCCCTCCCTCTTGCTCTCCTTGGTTCCGCCATCCAGAGGAGTCACGTCTGAACCCAGGCGGGACGCTCTCTGCCGACAGGTCTCCCGGGAGGGCCAGTTTTAATTCTCCCTGCCTCTCCCTGAGCCCCCGGGGTGAGGACAGAAGGTGGGTTTGTTGAGAATCACTCAGATGTGAAATGGGCCAGAGAACAAACGAGGGGGAGGTTGGCGTGTTTGGGTCTCCCTGTGGCCGGGGCTTATCCGTGCAGGAGGAGGGGTGGGCTGCAGACTTCCCATGGGCTGGGGTGTGGGCCAGCCTGGAGGCAGGGAGGGCCTTGGACAGGGACGGGGTGCTGCTGAGTCTCTGGGCCAGCCCCGGGCCCCTCCAGGCTCTCTCACTAGCCAAGGCCTGTTCCGTGCCGGTGACCTCCCTCTCTGAGCCCCGACTTCTCTTGGAGCCACAAGCACTGAGGAGCGGTGCAGGTCTCCTCAGAATTTCCTGTTGGTGAAGCCCAGGAATTAGGGGTACCCGGGATGTTCCTCAAAAACACCCAGACCTGGCCAGAGCCACCGGAGACGGAGCTGGCCCTGACGGTCCTCCAGACCCCCCAGGTGACTCCAACTGGTGGCACCTCTGCACCCCTCTAGCCAGGAGGCCCCTCTGACGGCTAAGACCCGGCACCCAGACAGGGAAGTGACCTGCCCAAGGTCACCAGGCTCTTGGCGGCAGGTTGGCCCAGGCGCTCATGTCCCTGTCCAAGGTCCTGAAACGGGGGGGCGGTGGCGGGAGCTCTCTCTAGACTCTGGCTGAGGTGGGTGCCCCTGGTCCCCGCCCTCCCACCTGCGCACTCACAGGGCTTTTCCCACAAAGGACACTCTCTCCCCGCTGCCCTCTAGACTTGAGTCATTCCCAGACTGTCCCTGTGCCCCTGGCTACCGCCCCCAGGACAAGCACTGACTCCATCCCACGTTCTCCCGCTTCTTCCCCAGACCTTTGGAGACCCAGGACCCCAGACGCCCTTCCTTCTAACCCCCCTGTGAAAGGCTCCGAGTCTTTATGGGAATCCCCGAGGGAAGGTGCCTCCCACAGTCCAGCAGGGCCATGGCTGCCCAGTCACATGCCCCCTGTAAATGGGGGCACCTTCCTTCAATTGAAAGACTCCATGCTGAGCCCCTACTGTGTGCTCGCTCTGGGAACATGGTGTAGGACAGCAGCCTGATCTCTTCTCCCTGGGTTCTACTGGAGGAGACAGAAAACAAGAAGCAAAGAACTCAGGTCTCACTTTATTCCTATGCTACAAAGATCACAGACAGCACTGGGCCAGAGGGACTTGGGGGTGGAGTGGGCTGATTTAGATGGAAATATCAAGGAAGGTCCCCTTGGGGAGCTGAAATGCAAACTCAGCTGTGAAGGATGAGGAAAAAAATCAGCCACACACAGGGCCAGTGACAGAGGATCTCAAGTAGGCCACATGGTGTGTGCAAAGGCCCTGTGGCTGGAAAAAGCTTCCAGAGTTCATAGTAGACAGAAGGCTGGCCTAGCAGGAATGAGGAAGGCAAGGGACAGCAGGGAGCAGACGGCCTGGGATGGTGGGACCAGACCCCGCACACCTCAGAGGCGGAACAGAGCCTGTGTTCAGCACTGTAGGTCTGGGGCAGAGCCATGCCTGCCAGCTGCTGGGCATGGTCATCGGCCTCTGAGGGGACAAGGTGGGGAAGACACCAAGGCATGGGTCATTTCACAGGCGCAGCTTGGAGTCAGAGGTTCTGTAAGAGGTGGGATCCTCCTCCATCATCTGCCAACACCCGTCCCTCCAAGATTTCACCAACTCCCACCCACCCAACCCCCCAGAATCCAGAACCGCAGGCCCCGCTTAGAGCATCACAGCTGCTGTCACCACCATCAACGTCATCAGCAACGTCATTGTCACCATCTCCACCACCATTACCAACACCATCACCATCACCACCAACATCATCACCACCATCACCACCATCACCATCACCATCACCATCACCAACACCATCACCATCATCACCACCATCATTACCAACACCATCACCACCATCACCTTCATCATCACTGTCACAACCATCACCATCACCAACATCATCACCATCACCTTCACCACCATCAACATCATCACCACTATCACTACCATCACCATAACCACCATCACCACTGTCGCAACCTTCACCACCACCATCATCATCACCTTCATCATCACCATCACCACCATCACCATCACCACCATCATTACCAACATCATCATCATCACCATCACCACCATCACCATCACCACCATCATTACCAACATCATCATCATCACCATCATTACCATCACCACCATCACCTTCATCACCACAAACCTCATCACCACCACCGTCACAACCATCACTACCACCCTGATCACACCATCACCATCATCACCACCAACATCATCATCACCTTCATCACCATCATCATCACCACCATCATTGCCATCATCATAACCATAACCATCACCATCACCACCATCAACGTCATCAGCAACGTCATCATCACCATCACCACCATCATTACCAACACCATCATCATCACCACCATCACCACCAACATCATCACCATCACCACCAACATCATCACCATCACCTTCATCACCATCAACATCATCACCATCACCACCACCATCACCACCATCATCACCATCATCACCATCATCACCACCATCACCACCATCATCACCATCACCACCACCATCACCACCATCATCACCATCACCACCACCATCACCACCATCATCACCATCACCACCACCATCACCACCATCATCACCATCATCACCATCACCACCACCATCACCACCATCATCACCATCACCACCACCATCACCACCATCATCACCATCACCACCATCACCACCATCATCACCATCACCACCATCACCACCATCACCACCATCATCACCATCACCACCATCACCACCATCATCACCATCACCACCATCACCAGCATCACCTTCATCATCACCATCACCACCATCACCACCATCATCACCATCATCACCATCATCACCACCACCACCACCACCACCATCACCACCATCATCACCATCACCACCACCATCACCATCATCACCATCACCACCATCACCACCACCATCACCACCATCATCACCACCATCATCACCATCACCACCATCACCACCACCACCATCACCACCATCATCACCATCACCACCACCATCACCATCACCACCACCATCACCATCACCACCACCATCACCACCATCATCACCATCACCACCA